>NC_091575.1:17993972-17998972 GCF_042767895.1 Penaeus vannamei
GTGTGAATGTGTATGTTTTCACGTACATAGGCACGCTCACATACATAAACATATCCATTCCTTCCCCTCTACCTTTCTCCGCCTGTCCATCTCCCTCTCCCTCACGCCCCTGCCCTGTCCACTTGCCATTCCGCCCACGCGCCCTGCTAGTCACACCCACACGGACGAGGCGCCGCGGCTATCTACCCAACATGTTCTTTTGCTCGTCTGGCATAATGATGTTGTCTGTGGTGGTTGTGGCTGGGGAAGGAGGGTCAGCTGGGCGATAGATGGGCGGATCGGGCGATAGACAGGTGGTTTTGGATGGAGGGATGAGAGGGAGAGGGGAGGGAGGGAGGGAGGGAGGGAGGGAGGGAGGGAGGGAGGGAGGGAAGGAAGGAAGGAAGGAAGGAAGGAAGGAAGGAAGGAAGGAAGGAAGGAAGGAAGGAAGGAAGGAAGGAAGGAAGGAAAGAAGGAAAGAGGGACGGAGGGGAATTGCAAGATAGAAGTAGACAAACAGTGAGAAATATAAAATAAAGAGAAAAATTATACACACACACACACACACACACACATACATACATACATACATATATATATGAGAGAGAGAGAGAGAATGCATTAGAGCCATAGTGAAAATTAATCAGATCACTTTCCAGTAACATCTATTGATGAAACCCTACAAAAAGAGAGTCAAGCTATAAAGTATTCAGCCGAAAATCTAAACAAAACGAGATAACCGAGAGATTTTATGAAAGGTAATTCTCGTGCCATAGCACCCCCTTCCCCTCCCCTTATCTCTTCCTTCCTCCCCTTCCCTATCCTTCGACCTTCTACCCTTCCCTCCTCTATCTTCCACAGTTTCCTCCCTCCTTACTTTTCCTCCTCCCTTTCCCTTCCCCTTCATTTCTCCTCCCCCTTCCCCTTCCTTTCCTCCTCCTCCTTCCTCCTACAACCCCTTCCCCTTCCAACCCCTCGCCTCTCCAACCCCTTGACCCTTCCCCCTCCTTATCTCCTCCCCTTTCCCCCTTCCTTCCCTCCCCTTCCACTCCATATCTCCTCCAACCCCTTGCCCCTCGCCCCCTTCCCCTCTAACCCCTTGCCCCTCGCCCCCTTCCCCTCTAACCCCTTGCCCCTCGCCCCCTTCCCCTCTAACCCCTTGCCCCTCGCCCCCTTCCCCTCCCTCTCTTCCCCCCCTCCTCTATACCCTGCAGTTGGCATGGCTGAATTGCGCAGTGTTAAGACCGCAATTTTCCATTATTTGAAACTGACGTCCAGGTTCAACAGCAGGTAATATCTGCCAATTAGACGAAGTGTGCACATGTGTTAACGCGAGCGGCGTGTGTGAAGTTCTCTCTCTGTCTATTTCCTCTTCTCTCTTTCTCTGTCTCTCTCTCTCTCTTCCTCATTCTTTCTCTTCCTTTCCCTCCCCTTCCTATGCTCCCATCCCCCCTTCTCTTTTTCTCTCTATCTTCGTCTTTTTCTCCTTTTCTATCTATCTGTTTGTCTGTTTATCTCTCTCTATCTCTCTTTCTCTCTTTCTCTCTCTCCCTATCGATCTATCAATCTATCAATCTATCAATCTATCAATCTATCAATCTATCTACCTATCTATCAATATATCTGTCTATCTATCTCCCTTCCTTTCCCTCACTCTTTCCCCTCCTTCCTTTTCTCTTAAGGTTCCTTTGCTATACCCATGCTTTTACTCACCTCACCCTTTCCCCTCCTTCCTTTTCTCTTAAGGTTCCTTTGCTATACCCAGGCTTTTACTCCATCTTTCCATGCTCCTTCCCCCTTTTCCCTTCTCCCTCTCTTCTCCTCCCTCTTCCATCTCTTCTTTACTTCTCCCCCTCCTCCTCCTATCCCTCCTCCCCCTTTCCTTCGTTGTTACTTCTCTCTCTCCCACTTCGTTCACCTCTTTCTCCCTATTTCCCCTTCCTTTTCGCTTCCCTTCTCTGTCCCTTATCTTTACTTCTCCTCCTCCCCGTTTCCTTCTGCCCCTTGTCTCCCTCTGTCACTTTCTTTCCCTCTCTCTCCCTTCCACCTCCTCCTCGCTTCCCTCCTCATCTCTCTTTCCCCTCGTCTCCCTCTCACTTCCCCCGCTATCCACCCTTGACCCCCATCCCCCCATCCTCCCACTTCCCCTATCCACCCTTACCCCCATCCCACCATCCTCCCACTTCCCCTATCCTCCCCTGATCTCCCCCCCCCCCCCATCTTCCCACCAACTCGAAAACGCAATTACCATTTAATAGTGACCTTGATCGGGCGCTGTTCCCACGGGACTCTCGGCGCCGTGTGACTGGAGCTTCTTCATTATACTGACGCTGGGAAAGAGGTCACGGGGGAAGCTATGGGGAGATTGGTGGGGGTGAGGAGGTTGGAAGGGGGTTAGTGGGGAGGTTGTAAGGGGGTGGGGAGTTTGGAAGGGGGGTGGGGAGGTTGGAAGGGGGGTGGGGAGGTTAGAAGGGGGTTGGTGGGGGTAGAGAGGTTAGGGGAAGGTAGGTGGGGGTGGCGAGGTTGGGGGTTGGGATGTTTTGAAGGGGGCTGGTGGGCGGGGTTGGGAGGTTGGTGGAGGGTGGGGAGGTTAGAAAAGATTAGAGAGAGTTTAAGAGGGGGTTGTAGTAGTTGGGGAGGTTAGAGAGAGAGAGAGAGAGAGAGAGAGAGAGAGAGAGAGAGAGAGAGAGAGAGAGAGAGAGAGAGAGAGAGAGAGAGAGAGAGAGAGAGAGAGAGAGAGAGAGAAGAGAGAGAGAAAGAGAGAAAGAGAGAGAGAGAGGTGAGTGAGGAGGGAGAAGGGAACCTAAAAAGGAGAGGAGGGAGGGATAGGAGGGGATAAAGAGGGCAAAGGGGAGAAGCGAATATGACGCAGGCGTAGAGGAGGGGGAGAGGGGGTGAGGCAGAGGGAGAGGGGGTGGGGAAGAAGGCAGAAGTGCGGAGCCAAAGGGAGCTGAAGGGAAGGGATGGTTCGGAGGAAGGGAAGTTTATTATTCTTCGTTGTTATGAAGTTAGGAGGGGAGGAGGGCGCTGTCGTCTTTTATTGAGGATATTTTTTCTTGTGATGCTCTATCGCGTCACAGTTTGTATACACAACCGGTCTATAGACGGACGGACATTTGTACGCACGCACGCACGCACGCGCACGCACGCACGCACGCACACACGCACACACGCACACACGCGCACACGCGCGCACACGCACACGCACGCGCACGCGCACGCACACGCACGCGCACGCACACGCACACGCACGCGCACGCGCACACGCACACGCACACGCACACGCACACACACACACACACACACACACACACACCCTCCCCAGCCCCACGCCCAAGACACACACATGCGCTAGAGAGCACGGGAGAAAAAATATCAAGAGGCATCCATTTTTATCGCAAATCGCCAGCAATAACTTGTCCATGACCATCATTATCAACATGAACAGAGTGAAGGCGGATCAAAGAGACAACATTGCAGGGGAACGAGGGTGGGGGAAGGGGAGGAGGGGGGAGGAGGGGAAGGAAGGGCGGTGAGGGGGAAGAGGGTGGAGGAGTGTGGGGAGAAGAGGGAGGGGAGAAGGCGGAAGAGGAGCGGGGGAAGGGATGGAGAGGAAAGAAAGAGGAAGAGGAGTGGGGGGAGGTTGAGGAGGAGTGGGGGGAGGTTGAGGAGGAGAGGGTGGGTGGGGGAGGGTAGGAGCAGGAGGAAAAGCGTGGGTGGGGGAGCGGGGGGGGAGCTGGAGGAGGAGGAATAGGGGAAGGAGTGGGGAAGATGAGGATGAGTAGGTGAGAAAAGAAGGGTGAAAGGAAGGGAACAGGAGGAAGAGAGAGTGAAAGAATGAAAGTAAGAACAAAGTGCAGGACGAGTTAGAAAAAAAAACAAAAAACAGATAGAACACAGAAAAAAGAGGGAAGGGAGGGGGAGGTATGCGGTCTATCCCCCTCCTCCCCCCCCCCCGACACAAAAAAGACATGCCTGACAAATGACATGTCACGTCAAGCTGTCCTCGGAGTTTTATCAGAGGTATTTGGCGTGTTGCATTCCACAGGCTCATTTCGGATTCTTTTGTTGTCATGACTATTATTATTGTCATTTGTATTATTACCGTTATTGTCTTTTTGCGTCTCTTTCTTCTCTTTCTTATTGCTCCTCGCATCATCCATCTGCTTTTTATTATTAGGATAATTGTTATTAGTATCCACATGATTACTATTACCATTGTTGGTACAACTATTATCATCTTTACTAGTATTCATATTGCTACCATTATCATTTTTAGATTATAATGATTTTTATCATTATTACAATCATAATCATTTTTATTTTATTGTTATTGATAATATCACTATTATTGTTGTTACTATCATCATCATTAATATCTTAATTATTATCATTATCATTATTATATTCATTATTGTTATAATTATCCTTATAATCATCATTAAGCCTACTATTACTATTATCACCACTATCATTATCATTATTACCGTAATAATTAATATCATTTACTGTTATCATTACTTTTGTTATTACCAACACCATTATCATCATTATTGTTACTACTTCTACTATTATGATCAAAACCATTATCACGGCTATTATCAACATCATTATTATCATTATCATCATCAATAGTGTTAGTATTAGTATTAGTAATAATATTAGTATCGTTGTTATTATCATTATTATTATTGTTATTATTATCTTTTTTATTACTATTATTATTACTATTATCATTATTATTATCATCATTATTATTAATTTAACTGTCAGACCTTCATTATTATTTTCTTAAACTGTTAGACCGGTTATTTGAAACTGTATATCTTTGGCAAAGGCAGAACTCCAGTTTGTTTCGATTTGACTGTGGCAATCTTCTCTGGTACTCCCCATATTTATCCTTGTGTGTTTTGGCGAACTAACGTATCACCCAATGGAAATGCATGGCTTATGACGCCCGCCATTTATAAACAATTGAATCTACTGCAACCGATTCATAATTAAAGTTGCACTGTTCCATT
>NC_091575.1:18006472-18011472 GCF_042767895.1 Penaeus vannamei
ACAGAGAAAGAGAAGGAGAAATCTCAAAGGACAGAGAGAGAGAGAGGAAAGAGAAGGAGAAATCTCAAAGGACAGAGAAAGAGAAGGAGAAATCTCAAAGGACAGAGAGAGAGAGAGAGAAGAAAAGAGAAGGGGAAATCTCAAAGGACAGAGAGAGAGAGGAAAGAGAAGGAGAAATCTCAAAGGACAGAGAGAGAGAAGAAAAAAAGAGAAGGAGAAATCTCAAAGGACAGAGAAAGAGAAGAAAAAAAAAGAGAAGGAGAAATCTGAAAGGACATAGGAAGAGAAGAGAGAAGGAGAAATCTCAAAGGACAGAGAAAGAGAAGAAGAAAAAAAGAGAAGGAGAAATCTCAGAGTACTGAGAAAGAGAAGAGAGAAGGAGAAATCTCAAAGGACAGAGAAACAAAAGAGAGAAGGAGAAATCTCAAAGGACAGAGAGAGAGAGAGAAGAAAAGAGAAGGGGAAATCTCAAAGGACAGAGAGAGAGAGAGGAAAGAGAAGGAGAAATCTCAAAGGACAGAGAAAGAGAAGGAGAAATCTCAAAGGACAGAGAGAGAGAGAAGAAAAAAGAAGGGGAAATCTCAAAGGACAGAGAGAGAGAGAGGAAAGAGAAGGAGAAATCTCAAAGGACAGAGAAAGAGAAGGAGAAATCTCAAAGGACAGAGAGAGAGAGAGAAGAAAAGAGAAGGGGAAATCTCAAAGGACAGAGAGAGAGAGGAAAGAGAAGGAGAAATCTCAAAGGACAGAGAGAGAGAGAAGAAAAGAGAAGGGGAAATCTCAAAGGACTGAGAAATAGAAGAAGAAGTAGAAACCTGAAAGGACAGAGAAAGAGAAGAGAGGAGAAATCTGAAAGGACAGAGAAAGAGAAAAATAAAAGGAGAAATCTCAAAGGACATAGAAAGAGAAGGAGAAATTTCAAAGGACAGAGAAAGAGAAGCAGAAAAAGAGAAGGAGAAATCTCAAAGGACAGAGAAAAAGAAAAAGAAAAAAAGAGGAGAAATCTCAAAGGACTGAGAAAGAGAAGGAGAAATCTCAAAGGACTGAGCAAGAGAAGAAGAGAGGAGGAGGAATCTGAAAGGACAGAGAGAGAGAGAGAAGAAAAGAGGAGAAATCCCAAAGGAAAGGCGATTGGGCGGAGGCAGCGGAGGCCAGGGCGCGGTCCCCCACGTGTCGATAGCACCTCCGCCCGCGACCCGCCGAGGTAAAGCTGTGTGGTCGCCCCGTCGGCTGCTGCGCCCTGCCCACTGCCCCCTCGGCCCCCTCCCCCCTCCCCCTTACCCTTTCGACTACCCCTAAACACTCCTCACTCGTCCGGTACTTCTTTCCCTTTGCTCCCCGTCCGCTGCACCTCCAGAATCCACTCTACTTAGTCACTTTCCTTTCCTACTACCCCCTTCACTCGACCCTCCTTCGTCCCCTCTGAGTCTTTGGCCTCCCTATCCCCTCGATCCCCCTGTCCCCTTTACTGTCCCTCCGGTCCCTCAGCTTTTACCCCATTCTCCGCCCTTGCCTATTTCCTACCCCCCCACCCCATCCCCCACCCCCTTGTGCAAACCCTCGCCTATGGGCGTGGCAGCAATTCTCTTTAAACTGGGCCTAAATTCGCAAGCGTGTACGTATTTGTACGTGCATCTATATATTCAGGTAAACATACATCAGTACGCTGACACACACACACACACACACACACACACACACACACACACACACACACACACACACACACACACACACACACACACACACACACACACACACACACACACACACACACACACACACTAAAACAACAGCGTCCATGTACTCCTCTATAATACTATAAACTAGATACAAACTGAATAACAACATTAGATCTTCCCCCGAGATGATTTTTTGGAAATAATTTCGCAAAATAAAAACTGTTTCCCTACCATTTCAGCCCTTAGGGAAAAGGAGGGGGCGGGGAGGGGGGAAGTGAGGGGAAGAGAAGAGGGAAAAGGGAAAGGGAGGGAAGGAAGGGGAAACAGAAAGGAAAGAGAAGGAAGAAGGGAAGGAGAGAAAAAAGGAAGGGAAGAAAATAAGACGAGGAGAGAGAGAGAGAGGAGGGAAAATAAAGTGTAAGCAAAGCGGAAAGAGAGAGAGAGGAAGGGTTGAAGGGAGGAAGGTAAAGGGGGAAAAAGGGATAGTTTAGAAGGTTAAAAGGTTCACTAATGACTTTCTGCTAATGAGGCTACGCTGGTGTTGGTCACGTGACCTCAAGAACTCATTTATACTAATAATACGAAACTATTAATTTGCCATCACCTTTTTATCTAACTCGACATATAAAACAAACTTACTTTCATTCTTTTCTCTAACACATACTCACTTGAACAAGCTTATTCCTAGGGTGATGACGTCACTGAGTTCTTATTCTACCTGTAGATAATCCTCTTTTTGTACCCTTTTCTGTTCTCTTTAACCCTAGCAATATATATATATATATATATATATATATATATATATATATATATGTATGTATGTATGTATGTATGTATGTATGTATGTATGTATGTATGTATGTATGTATGTATGTATGTATGTATGTATGTATGTGTGTGTGTGTGTGTGTGTGTGCGCGCGCGCGCGCGCTTATGTGATCAGCGGTCATTTTCTGTCTCTTATTTTGAGCTTCTTTTGCTCTCCTTTCGCTTACAACTCCCTGTCTGTGTCTGTCTGTCTGTCTGTCTGTCTGTCTGTTTGTCTGTCTGTTTGTCTGTCTCCTTCCTTCCTTGCCTCCTTGCCTCTCTTTTTTTTTATTACGTTCTTCTTCCTCCCTCATTCCCTTCCAGCGCTACCTCCCTCTGCAGAAAAATGGCCTCCATCTCGCCATCTCCTCAATCTTTCCGCATCTTACCCCTGACCCCCCACCATCCCCCTCACTCCCATTCACTCCCTCTTTCCTCTCCACCATCAACCAACCTCTATATATTCCCTCTCCTATCAATCTCCCTCCACTCTCACTCTCCAATCCTCCTCCATTTTCCCTTACACCCCCCCCCCCACTCAACCCTCTTTCCCCTCTCCTCCCTTCCCACCCTCTTCTCCTACGCCCCCTCCCCCCTCCCCCTCCCGCCCAAATTCACCCACGATTGAACAAACAAATTCCTAATTTAGTCCGGTTCGCACACGACAACAGCAGTCGGCTGTTTGCAGCTGACTGAAGGCTATCTGACGCTGACTATAAAAGGCATTTAAACCTCTATTTCACCACCAGGGGAGATGGGGAGATGGGGAAGGGGGAAGGGAAGGATGATGGGGGAAGGGGAAAAATGGTAAGGGAAGGGGAGAAATGGTAGGGGAAGGGGGTGGTAGCGGAAGGAAGACAGGGGAAGGGGTGGTGATAGGGGAAGAGGGTGGTGGTAGGGGAAAGAGAATCAAGGATAGGAAGAATGGAAGGGACCAAGGGTAGGGGAGGATGGAGGAATTAGGGGATGGGATAAGCGTGGGGGAGATATAGGGTGATGGGGGAGAACTGTTGGAGAGGGCTGGGGGCATGATAGAGAAGGGTTGGGGAGGATAGCGGGGCAGGTGTTGGGGAAAGTGTTGGGGGAGGAATAGGGTTAAAGGAAAGTGGGGAAGAAGGGGAAGAGTTAGGGAGGGGTGGGGGTGGGGGATGGGGAGACGAAAGGGAGAAGAAGGGGGAGAAAGAATGATGAAGAGAAAAGAAAGGAAAGAACAGGAGGATGGGAGAAAGAGGATGCGAAGGAAAGGAAGTGTGGGAGAAGAGTTAGGGAGAGACAAGGATGAGGGAGGGGAGGTGCGGGAGAAAGAGGATGAAATAAAACGAATAACGGTGTCCAAGAAACAAGAAAGAGAAGAAAAAGAAAAAGAAATAGAAGAGGCAAAAGCAAATAATAGTGTGAAAGAAGGCGAGGCAAGGAAGGGGAAATGAGGAAGCGAGAGAGAAAAATAATAATAACTGAGGGGAAAATGAAAAGCTTAAAATGCAATTAAAGGGGGAAGGGAGACAGTAAAAAGGAGGGGGAAGAGAGGGAACTGGACAAAAAGGAAGAAGAAATGAAAGAGTAGCTAAAATAAAGCAGATAAAGAGAAAAAAAAGAAAACAAAAGACAGAATACCTACAGTAAAAGCGAATTGGAGAAATGACAAGAATAGAAAAGGGAACAGTGATGGGAAGATAATGGAGATAAGGAGATAAGGAGAGGGCGGAGAAGGAAAAGCGAAAGATGAAAGAAAGGAAGTAAAAGGGTCGAAAGAACAGCCTACAAAGCAAAGATAAAATAGATTAACAAAATAAAAGGTATAGAAACTGAGAAATAAACACACTGATGAGAAAGCTTGAGTAAAAGCTTAAAAAAAAAGATAAGCCATAGAGAGACATCCAAGAAACAGAAACAAAGAAGAGAAAGACCAGTAAATAGGAGACAGAGAAAGAGATGATAACAATGACATGCTTTATCAGTAGCTGCCTACCAAACTTTTTTTTTTTTTTATCAAACCAACCCTTATCACCACACGAACCTCACCCTAAGCTCCGCCCACTAGTCTAGACAGTTTGACCCAACTCTCTTCCTTGATTGGTTGAGAAAAAAAAGTGTTAGATTTCGTCCCTTTGATTTCAAAAGTGAGAAAATAAAGTGTCAATGGAATCGATTTGCGAAAATTTGTCTTTTGATCTGAACCACTGTCTCTGCTTAATCAATGTTGAATAATAAGTCAACTTCGTTTATCAAGCCTATTCTGAAACAACTAATGTAAATAAACAATTAATCTTATACACACACACACACTTGCGCACCGTGTTGTGGCTAATGGTTGGTTAAAAATACTTACAGAATAATTCATACTCACCAAAGGTCAGTGTGTGTTACACGGGAAAGTAGTAATTTTACACAGGGAAAGAACTGGGAGGAAGAAAGTGCTAAAAATGGAAAAGGCGATGAAAGATGCATTAGAAAGCAGCAACAGTAGAAGAGGTATGGTTATGATGGGTAATGAAAATGATATTGGTATAATAG
>NC_091575.1:18018972-18026472 GCF_042767895.1 Penaeus vannamei
TATATATATATATATATATGTATGTATGTATGTATGTATGTATCTATGTATGTATGTATGTATGTATGTATGTATGTATCTATGTATCTATCTATCTACATATACATATACATACATATATATATATATATATATATATATATATATATATATATATATATATATATATATATATGTATGTATGTATGTATGTATGTATGTATGTATCTATGTATCTATCTATCTATCTACATATACATATACATACATACATATATATATATATATATATATATATATATATATATATATATATATATATATATATATATATATATATATATACATATATACCGCACAAAAACGAAACAATGAGAGAGCGCGAGCAGCAGCAACGCGGCGCACATACACTCGGCTCAGTAACGCAGTCAAGAGGTTAAGGCGGCGTCTTTATTGTCCTTCGTGACGCTTAAGAACACCGAGTCAGGTGACGGGGAGGGGGAGGGGGAGGGGGACAAAAAAGGGAGAAGGGAGAGTCGTAAAGAGGAAGAGGAGGTTAGGAAGGAAGGGGTTGGTGCATCAAGGGGCGAGGGGGAAGAGGGAAGTGAGGAAAAGAGGAAAGGGGAGAGGGGAGAGAGAAGAAAAAAGGGAAAGGGGAGAGGAGAGAGAGAAAAAAGGGGAAGGGGGAAGGGGGAGAGGGGAAGGAACGAGAGGGAAGAGAGGAAAAGGGGAAAGTGGAGAGGGGAAGGGGCGAGGGATAAGGGAAGACAGAGAGAGGGGAAAGGGGAGAGTAAAGAGGGGGGAGAGGAAGAGAGGACAAGGGGAAAGAGGAGAGTGGAAAGGGGAAGGGGGAAAATGATGAGATGGGAAGGGAAGGGAATCACCGAAGGAAAGAGGGAAAGGACGTGATGGAAGAAGGGCTCTGCGGTATGTCCATGGCGGGGGAATGCGTCGAGAGTACTCCGCCAGCACATGAATCATATAGGAGGAGGGGATAAAGTAGGGGAATAAGAGAGAGAGGGAGAGGAGGCGGGAATAAGAGGGAAAGGAACTGGAGAAACGCGCCCCCGTTCGACTCTTATCCGGCCCGCCCTTCCAGCGTTCTTGCTCATAACGGTAGATGTATTGCAGCTGCTGTACAAAGGCCTTATCCCCCCTAGGCCTACAGCGCGACCGTTAAACGCCGGCCCATTTATCATTTAGGATCCCGACGATGAATACAGTGCAATTAAACCAATCTACCCCGGCAGAGAGTCAGACGATCAATCTACAACGTATGAATTAACGAACGAAATATTCCACTAACGAAGAGCCAGAGCTAGTCCCGCCGGCCATCCCCGGACGACCCCCCCCCCCCCCCCGCGTGCAACACGAGCCTCGAGGAGCCAGCTGAGCAGAGCGCCCTTACCCCAGGCCCTTGGGAGAGGCGGCGCTGCCCTCGGCTGAAGGGAGCGCGCCCCCCCCCTCGCCTCACTGCTCATCGGGATGCGGCGAAAGGGCCTCGTCCGCCGCAGGGAAGGGCGTTGCGGCGAAGGCGTGGGCGGAGGGCCGAGTCCTTGCTTATTTATTATTGGTTTTGGTTAAAGATCTAGAGGTCGCTGGGAAGGGACGGCGCAAGCAGACATAGACCGTATTACGGCGTACGGTCCAAGGCCCTCTCCCCTCCCACGGGGGACCACGACCGGCCCTCCCATAGTCACAGGAAGCAGGAAAACCGAGGAAAACCCCTTCCCGTTCAGTGATGAACGGGAAGGGGTTTAGCTCCGGCGCTGAATGTGATGATATTCACAAACCTATTACATTGATAACAAGAGAGAGAAAAAAATATACATGTATATACATACCCCCCCCCCCCCCCACCACCACCACCACACACACATGCATTTTTATAAGAACCCAGTGTCACAAACGGCACCCACGACCCCAAGCAACATCTAAGTACGAGCTAAAAGTAGCATAACATTTCCCTCCTCCCTCCCTCCCTTCCCCCCTCCCTCCTCGGCAGAACCTTTCATTCGCTGAGCCTGTTACTGACCTACTTCATGGCCTGTGATCCGCAAGGGCCGATGACCTGAGACACTGATATTTTATAATTCTTTGGCTTTCTGGCTGTCTGTGTCTGTCTGCTTCCTTGTTTGTGTTTCTGTGGCTGGCTGGCTTAAATGTATGCTTGCTTGTGTTCGTTTGTACGTTTGTCCATTTATTTTTTTGTATCTGCTTACCTTGCTCATTTATTTGCCTTTTTATTTACAGTTATTTAAGCGTTTTCTTCTGCATTTCCTTTCATTAAAATAAAGAAAATATGAATACATAAGAAGGGTATTCCATTCCTCTTAGACAATCATTTATCTGTCCCTATACTTACATGCTTGTACGTTTGTTCCCTTGCCTTGTATGTTTTACCGACTTCTCTGTATGCTTTCGTTTGCTTGCTTGTTCGTCCGTCCGCCTCTGCATGCGTGCCTGCGTGCTTGCAAACCATACTTTCAGCGCTTCCTTTACCTGTGTGCGTGCATTCAGCTCTCTCTCATCTGCTTCTGAAATCTCATCCGTTAAACTCTGAATAATATTTTCTTTCCTCTTCCGATAAAAGAAGTGGAGAAAGAAAAACCAAAGAAAAAGATAAAATAAAGAGAGAAAGAGAAAGAAAAATATCCCCCTCCCCATCTTCCTCTTCTTTTCATTCATATATTCATTTATAGTTTTATCTTTTTTTTCCCTTTTTATTCAGAGGGACGACTGAAGTTAGACAGATACAAAGTCTCCCTTGTTTGTCTACCCTTATGCAACTTCCCCCCCCCCCCACCCCCCACCTCCATACCCCCGTATTCCAACCTTGCGCTCACCCTTACGGTTCCAAGTTGCAATTCCGAGGCAACGCACACCCTTACGAGTACTCCCCCTCCCCCTCCTCCTCTATCTCACTCCCCCTCTCTTCCTCCTTCCTTCCTCCCCTCCACCCTACCCCCCCCCAAAAAAAAAAAAAAATAAAAAAAAAAATGAAAAAGAAATTATAATAACAAATATATAAACAAATAAATAAACAAAACAGGAAATAAAAAATAAAAAAATAATCCATAGGTATATATAGCCTTCACCTTTAGTGAGGTGGCTGCGGATGCTGGGAGATTCTTGGGTACAGAAGGGGAATAAGAAAGTATAGAGAATAAAGAAGAGAAAAATATGAGGAAGGGAAGGGGAATGAAAGCGAAGGAGGAGGAATAATAATAAGAAGAATAGTAAGAAAAGGAAGAGGAAGAAGCAAAAGAAGAGAAGGAAGAGGAAGAAAAGGAGGAGGAGAAGGAAGCAGAAGACAAATTTGAAGAAAAGAAGCAGAAGGGAAGAGTAGGAAGAATAAGGCGAAAACAAAGACGAAATAGACGAAGCAGAAGAAGACGAAGAAAAAGAATACGAAAAAGAAAAAGAAAAAGAGACAAGCAAGACAAGAAAAAAATACAAAGAGGGAAATGAAAAGAAAAAAAAAGAGAAAAAAAAGTACGGAAGAGGAGGAAAGTCAACTAAACAAGACACAAGATAATGACAATATTCATATATAGGGAAATAAAATTTAGAGGAATGAAAAAAGGATCAAGGGAGAGCTGGGGAGATAACAATAAGAAAAGAAAAGAAGAACACGATGGGAAAAGAAAAACACAAACGATAAACGATAAAAAAGGAAGAACGAGTAAAGCATGAATAAATAAAGAAAGAATATGACTAAAGAAAAATAGGAAAAAAACAATGAGAGAAAAGCGAAGAAACAAAAAACGTAAGGAAAAAGTGAAACAGAAAAATAAAACAAACAAAGAGAAAGGATGATAAGACACAAGAGGAAGAAATAGTAATAACAAAATGTACTAAAAAGTAACGAAGGATCAGGAGGAAATCCAAGATAAATGAAGAAAGAGAGAAGAAAGACTGGATAAGAATCATGATATTCACAAAGGGAGTAGGGAAGAGGTTGGCGTAGGTAATAAAACAAAGAAATGAGTAAACATGAAAAAGAAGATAAGGAATAGAGGAACGGAAGTTGTTTTTGTTGTTGTAGTTATTGTAGTAGTAGTAGTAGTAGTAGCAGCAGTAGTAGTAGTAATAGTAGTAATAGTAGTAATAGTAGTAATAGTAGTAATAGTAGTAGTAGTAGTAGTAGTAGTAGTAGGAGGAGGAGGAGGAGGAGGAGAAGGAGAGGGAGGACAGGAAGAAAAACAGTGATGAAAATTATCAAAAAATATTGATAATAATAATAAAAATAATAATAATAATAGTCATAACAGGAACAACAACAACAACAAAAGCTAAGAGAAAGGGCGGACAGGGATAGGAGAGGGAGGAAGAAGAGAAGGAGAACGAGAACGAAGAGAGAGAGGAGGAGCGGAAGAAGAGGGAGGAGAGCGAGGAGGTTAAGGAGGAGAGGGAGGAAGAAGGAGAGAAAGAGAGGAGGATATGGAGAGGGAGGAGGAGAGCAAGGATGATAAGGAAAAGGAGAGCGACGAGATTAAGAAGAAGGAGAGGGAGAAGGATAAGGAGAGCGAGGAGGATAAGGAGAGGAGGGAGGAGGAGAGGGACGATGCAAGCGAGATGAAGGAGTAGGAGAAAAACGGAGGAGGGCGGAAAGAGGAGGCCATTTACATACGAGTGGGGCTCTTGGGTGTGCCTTGCGAGGACATACTGACCTGCAGCACCGGACCGCCTAAGATTGGAACGCCCTTCCTGCGGCGCCCTGCTTCCCTCCTTCCTCCTTTCCTCCCTCTCTGTCTTCCTCTCTTTCCTCGTCTTCCTCGCTTCCTTCGTTCGTTCTGTTCTCTTTACCTTTATTCTTTTCTTTTTTTGTTCTCTTTCTTCATCTCCTTCCGTCTTCTAATATACTTCAATTTATCTCGTGTTCGTTCTCCATTTCTTCCTTCCTCTCTCTCTTCATTCCTCATTTTTTATTTGCCTCCATATCTCTTTTTCTCTCTTCTTCCATTTCTAACTTTTTCTCTTTTTCCATTCCCCCATTTCTCTCTTCCCGTTCTCTTTTCCACTGTTTCTCCCTTTCTCTATTTCTACATTACTCCGTTTCTCTCTTCCTCAGTTTCTCTCTTCTCTCTTCCTCAGTTTCTCTCTTCTCTCTTCCTCAGTTTCTCTCCTTCTCCTTTCCTCTCTTTCTCTAGTTTTCCCGTTCTCTCTCCCCTTTTCCCTGCACTTTTTTCCTTCATTCCTCCCTTTCTCTCTTTCTCCGTTACCTCTTTTTCTCTATAACCATTCTTTCCTTTCTCTCTTCCTCCATTCCTCCACTTATTTCTTCCACCATTCTTTGTTCGCTTCGTTCCTTTTCTGCAGAGGTTCTTTCTCTTCTTTTCATCATCCTGTTCATAGTTTGTCGTCTATAAATCTGGATTTATTTCTGTCCGTCTGTCTATCTGTCTATCTCTCTCTCGTCCTCTCTCTCTCTCTCTCTCTCTCATCCTCTCCCTCTTTTTTCCACTTTCTCTCTCACCTCCCTTATCTATTTGTCCATGAGTTCTATCTTTTCCTCAGTCCGTAACGTTGTAAAAAAAAATATATATATTTTATGTGGCAAGGTAAGTGAAGCCAATATTTGAAATGGAAAATCATCACTAAAAAGATATAAAACAAGAAAACAAAACAAAAACACGCAAGACAGAATGACCAAATTCAACCATGACAAAAGAGAAACAAGACAAGGAGTACAAGCTCGACGTTATTAAGGTATGTCGGGAGCAAACGTTCCGAGACATTTCTCTTCCCTGCGACGTTTAAACGTTCTTTCCCTTAATCACGCCTTGGCTAAGCTAGGCGAAAACAACAATAAGGTGAATTCATAATGCAATTATGTGGGTACAGAACACAGGGGAGAGGAAAGGGTTAGACACAGGGAGAAACTGAGAGAAAGAGATATGGTGAGAGTGAGGGGGAAGATGTAGGAGAGAGAGGGAAGAGGTAGGAGAGAAAGAGAGAGAGAGAGGGGGGGAGTTAGGGAAGAGGGATGGAGAGGAGGAAGAGGGAGGGAGGGAGGGAGGGAAGGAGGGAGGGAGAGAGGGAGGGAGGGAGGAAGGAAGGAAGGAAGGAAGGAAGGAAGGAAGGGGAAGGGAGGTAGGGAGGAGGAGGAGGAGGAGAAGGAGGAGAAGGAGGAGAAGGAGGAGAGAGAGAGAGAGAGAGAGAGAGAGAGAGAGAGAGAGAGAGAGAGAGAGAGAGAGAGAGAGAGAGAGAGAGAATATGAAACAGGGAAAGGGAATGCGAGAGAGAAAGAAAATGAAACAGAAAAAGAGAATGAAAGAGAGAGAGCCAAAGAAATCGAGAAAGAGAGGCGGGAAAAAAGGAAAGAATGAAGACGCAATCAGAATGACAAAAACGCAGAGAAAGAAAGAAAAAGAAATAGAGAGAAGTTGAACCACCAAGTGAGAACACGTATCTCAAGATCTCATTACATTACAAAGAACAGCATTCAGGACAATAGCGGTAGAAGGAAGAGGACAAGGGAGACAGAAACAGAAGAAAGAATGAGACAAAAATAAGTTGAAAAGGCGATGTGCTACAAGAGAATGTGTATGTAGGAGAAAAAGAAGATAAAAATGAGAATGAGGGCGAGGACGAAAGGACG
The DNA here is from genome assembly GCF_042767895.1 of Penaeus vannamei. Lineage (NCBI taxonomy): Eukaryota > Metazoa > Arthropoda > Malacostraca > Decapoda > Penaeidae > Penaeus > Penaeus vannamei. Next base: position 18,025,556 of record NC_091575.1, read on the forward strand.
GAGGGAAGGAGATAGAGAGATGGAGACAGACAGAAGTGATAGATAGATGATAGGTAAGTGGAGACAGATAGAAATATGAGCGGTTGGAGATATAGAGTCGGAAAACACACACAAAAACACACACACAGAGTTATACATACATACATACATAAATATATACGTAGAGCAAGAGAGAGAGAGAGAGAGAGAGAGAGAGAGAGAGAGAGAGAGAGAGAGAGAGAGAGAGAGAGAGAGAGAGAGAGAGAGAGAGAGAGAAAGTGAAATAGGAAAGAGTGGAAGAAAAAGAGACTAAAAACACAACGTTCTTCATTTCTTGCATAATCTGAAAGACACTCCAGTCCAGGAAAATTAGCGAGTTGGGCTTAAGTTTCTCTTGTGCAAGAAATGGGTGGGTAGGTGGGGGGGGGGGGGGGGTGTATAAAGCATTCTTAGGAAGATGTTCTTGTCCAGGGCTATTATATAACATGTTCTTTTCTATGTATACATGCACATGTACATGCGTAATACATATATACAAACATTTATCCATAAACAGAGATGTGTGTGCGTGTGCGTGTGCGTACGTGTGTAGGTATGCATGCATGTATATATCTGTATCTATGATTATCCCATTTCTTTTATTCTTAGATTCAATCCTTGCATATCCAACCTATGCTTAACGCGTGTCTCCCTTTCCCAGCGCGGATCCAACCAAAATGAATACAATCGCCACAAACGATAATCTGCGCAGCATTAAACGCAAATAAAAAGGAAATCCGAATGAGACGCAAAGATTTCTGGATTTTCTGCAAGCACGAAAGCACATGCTCATTTTTCTTTTTTTTTTCTTTGTCTCTGCGGTAGCTTATGTGGGAATGTCGTTCTGCGGGAACAGCACGCTTTATCCTTTGTTATTACCCTCTTAGCACCGTGATGAA
>NC_091575.1:18031472-18036472 GCF_042767895.1 Penaeus vannamei
TCACTCACACCCTCACTCACTCACTCACTCACTCACTCACTCACTCACTCACTCACTCACTCACTCATTCATTCATTCATTCATTCACTCATTCACTCACTCACTCACTCACTCACTCACTCACTCACTCACTCACTCTCCCCTCTGCCCTTCTCACTCAGCTTTACTCCCTCTCTCTTCCTTCCCCTCTTTCATATGCTAATTTCGGAATATCCGTACAAGCTCAGCACCAAAGCAAAAAGGGGGGAGGGGAGTTGGAGAAGGTTGTCGCCACAAGCACCAAAGAGTCCCTTGCAAATTGCTAGGAATATTCACCTCCGTATGTAAAGTGGGGTCAAGGGAGGGGCGTGTGGGGGAGGGGGGGGGGCTTAAGGCACACATACGCACATATAAGGATACACATGAGTACAGATATAGGTAGACGGTCATAGGTATAGAGAGAGACGCACACACATGAGTGAAAACACATATATATAAATGCGCACATAAAACACACATACAAAATCACATCTATACACACAAACTCGCACATGTATGCACACCCACAGAGTCACACCTATACACACAAAAACGCACATGTACACACCCACAAACGCGCATATAAACACACACACAGCCCTCCCTCACCCAACGCAACCCCCTTCCCCCCTCCCTTATCCCTCCCTCCCCCACCCCCACCCCTACCCGAACACACCCGCACCCGTCACGCACGCAAGGATCCGCCCGCGAGGATCTATATATCGACTGATCCAACGTGGCTGCTCGAGTGAGAGATGTGGGTCACCGGAGTCAGGTCAACCCGCCATGAATATTGCACACGAGCTACGAGGGGTGCATACGCGGCTTCTCTGTCTCATTTCCCTTCTGCTCCGCTCCGCTCGGCCCCTCCTCTGGCGCTTATCCCTTCGGTGCTCTTATCTCCTCTCCTCTTTCGCCTCTCTTCTATTGCGTTTCCTCTCTGTCTCTCCGCTGTTTCTCTTCTCTTAGTCTCTATTCTGTCTCCTATTTTATCTGATCTCTATTCTAACACTTCTCTTCGTCTCTCTGTCTCTTCTCCTCTCCTCTATCTCCTCGGTCTCTCTTGTATCTCACCATCTCTTATATCTCCCTCTCTTGTATCTCCTCTCCTCTCCTCTCTCCTGTCCCCCCTTCTCTCTCCTCTGTCGCTTCTTTTATTAAACTTTCATCTCACTTCCTTTCTCCCTTCTTCTACTTTCTCTCCTCTCAGTCTCTCCCTTTTTTTCTCCTCCTCCTTCCTCCCTCCTTTCCCCTCTCCTCCCCTTTCGGTCCCTCCTCTCCCCTCCCTGTCTTTCTATCGATGCCTCGAGAGATCTAAAATTTCGACTACTTATTTTATTTATGAGTAGGTTCTCTTTGGGTCTCTTCCGCTTCATTTCCTCTCTCTGTCTCTCTCTTTCTCTTTCTCTCTCTCTCTTTCTCTATCTATCTCTCTCTATCTATCCATCTCTATCTGTCTCCCTCTCACTTTTCTTATCGTGTTCACTCCAGCCCCCTCTTTCCTTTCTCCCTTCTTTCCATCTCCATTTACTTTTATTCTCCTCTCACTTCTTTCCAACCCTCCCTCTTCCCCTTTCTTTTTCCTATCTCTGTCTCCAAACTCCCTTCCTCAAAAAACACACTCCCTTGCTCCATCACACACGCAAACACTGCCTTGCCTTTGATGTGAACTGTTGCGCGAGAGGGAAGGAGTTCTCCAGAATCCTCTCCAACAGGCTTCAGACCCGAGAGCCGTGAACCGTGAGCCGTCGTGACCCGAGACCCCGTGACCCGGGATCCGAGACCCGTTGACTCGTGACCTGGGATCCGAGACCCGAAACGACCTGACTCAGCCGCGCCTGACACAACCCGACGTGGGACAGATTTAACAAGGGGTCTTTTCTTGCAAGGCTTGGGACAAAGACACGGAGGCAGATACGAAAACAAACATTTTTTCAACAAACACTCTCATGCGGAGATTCGGGTCAAAAGTGTGAGCGAGCCGGAGGGACGCTCATGGCGGGTGCAGAAGCGCACATGCACGCTCATGTTAACGCATACATAGATACATGTACATATCCGCACATGCATACACTCACGTACACACCAGTGATAGGGAAACAATATAGATATCCTATCACAAAAGTAAAAGGTATATGTAGATTTCATTATAAATACACAATAAAAATTCGATTGATAAAAGTCCAAATGACAAGATAATTGATAATCAGGTGAACAAACAAGTCATCAAATAAACAAGCCAGTGAATAAAACATAACAATAACAACAGTCGTAATAACGAGACAAAATTAACAGCAGGATTTCCACAAAACGTAGAATCGTTGTATTTTTTCAGCGATGGCGAAATTGAAAAGTTCCCTCCAACAAAACGCTATCTTTATCTTCAGGTTTATTTAGGAAAAATGCACGGGCCTCTAGAACACGCAACGATGACGTCATACAATGGGGAATTTCCCCTTTCAACAATTTAGGCAGTTTTTTCTTTCATTCGAGTGAGTGCTTAGAGTTACTACAGGAGTCGTTGAATGGTGACCATACTGATGATAATGATATCGGCAATGGTAATTATAGCCAATGCGCACACAAACACACACGCACACACAAACACACACGCACACACACACACACGCGCGCGCGCGCATGCATATATACCTAATCCTATATCAAAGAAATGCTAAAGACACACACAAACGTACGTTCTCAGGTAAACAAACAAGCAAGCCATGCATGCATAATTCCTCGCACACATTAATGCTCGCGTTCTCAGCGCCGCCAGCACGAGCGAGGGCGACTCCCATGCCCCGGGACGCGAATCATGACGCGAGCATAAAAGTCTCCAATCCTTTATAGCGCGATCAAATACCGTAAACAAACGGGTCGACTTTCTTTTGTTTCGACGGTTCCAATCGTTTCACCTTCGCCCAACCGCTCTCGCTTTTCATCTTTATTTTTTTTCGTTTTTTTTTGCGATGTCAAATACGAGGAGGTGGGCGTCGGCCGGGGGAGGGAGGGAGGTCTGGGGAAAAGGGGGTGGGGTGGGGGGGAGGGGGGTCACGTGCAATAACATCTGCTATCACTGCTATAAACATGAGCGGTCCGCATAGCCGAGGCGATTTAGAAGAGCACAATTTTTGGCGTGTCGTGCCGTAAAACTTTGGCGGGTGATGCCGTAAAACTTAGCGCCGGTAATGTTGTAAAACTCTGGGTACATTGTTCTATGTGGATGTTCACTGATGAAAAAAAAAGTTCTCAGGTTCTCTTTTTTTCTCCGCCTTTCTCCAATTCTCATTCATTCTCGTTTCCTTTTTTTCCAGTGCTTTTATGGAAGAGATTTTTGCAAGATCTTATTACCGATACAAATGAATAAAAAAAAAAAAATCAGCCTGCATATGCTATAACGCTGCGGAATTCTAGTCCTTTGTTGAACAACAATGTTAATTATTTTTTTCCTGTTCTCCCGTTTCTGCTAAAGGTTATCCTCAGCCCTGAGCGCGTGCGTGTTTGTTTGTCTATCGGTTTGTCTGTATGCCTGTTTCTATTTCTTTGTCTGCCAATTCCCCCCCCCCCCTCTCTCTCTTTCCCTCTCTCTCTCTCTCTCTCTTTCCCTCTCTCTCTCTTTCCCTCTCTCTCTCTCTCTCTCTCTCTCTCTCTCTCTCTCTCTCTCTCTCTCTCTCTCTCTCTCTCTCTCTCTCTCTCTCTCTCTCTCTCTCTCTCTCTCTCTCTCATGAATTAGAAGCGGAGGGGGAGGACAGGCGGGCAATGGCAGGAGGGGAGGAGAAGGAAAATGGAGGTCTCGAAATGAAGGCAAATAAACAGGCTGATGTGCACACAACATGCAACAACCGGCAACATTGCATTGTCTCTCTGCCTCCTCCCCCCCCCCTCCCCCCCCCCCAAAAAAAAAAAATACACAGAAAAAGAAACAGTTGGACGCAAGAGATGGAAAAAATAACCAAATAAACACAGGAAAAATAAATGGAGAAAAAAAACATTAAAAATGAATGGGAAAATATGAAGAAGGAAATGAAGAGACAGCCAATTGCCGAGACAAACGCAGAGCCAATGATGAGAATAAAGAATCGACATTTTGAAAGAAAGATTCTCTTCTCTGTAAAAACTCTCGATTCTGCAACTTTTGATGAAAAAATGTTTTTAGGAATTGTGACACAATGTTTTATGGATCATAGCTTAATGGAAATAGGATTAGTAAATATAAAGATTAGGATTATTATGTCGAACGGAATTATAATAATAATAAAATATGAATCATAAAGCAGAAAATAATCAATCAAATGCAACAAGAATGATCGCGAAGTTCTACTTAAGAATGCCAATAAAAAAACACCAATTAAAAGCATATTGATGTTAAATCAATGGCATAATATCCCGAGAAGCAAGGAAACACAAAAAAACAACAACAAAAGAGAACACAAAATATCAACAAAAAAGAACAATAAACACAGCTGCGAACACAATGGCATTCCAGACGTGTTCCGACTTGTTCTGAAATAACTAACAAAACCTGAACAAGAAATCTCAGAACAATGCAGCTTGAACTGTGTACATGTGTTGTTCTCCAGCTGACGAGCGTGGTGTATCGGCGAACAATATCTGAGAATTTAGTACAATTGATAACACTTCTTATCATGATTATATCAAACTGAAGTATACTCAGAAATTATATTCTTCCATATGCGAGTTTGTGTATAGTTGTCAATACTAGAGGGATATTACACTGTACTTTTTATTCCCGGTGCTAAAATTACGTCATAAATTACCTGTTACTGCACACCAAAGCTATTTTTAGGCTACCCTTTTATCAGCACAAACGCAGCGAAATTGCCTGAAATAGTTCGGGCATCACAGCCGTGAAAATAATTCTAAGCGGAATTATAGCGGTCCTGGATGCACCTTCTCTCCCCCCCCCCCCACTCTCCGCCTCTCAAATAACATATATATATATATATATATATATATATATA
>NC_091575.1:18041472-18046472 GCF_042767895.1 Penaeus vannamei
ATGCTCAACTCACTGACTCATCTATGTGTTTAGTCGTTCTGCTCACGCACAAGCACGTATACATATGCACACACACACACACTCACACGCACCTCACACACACACACGCACCTCACACACACACACGCACCTCACACACACACACACACACACACACACACACACACACACACACACACGCACACGCACACGCACACACACACACACACACACACACGCACACGCACACGCACACGCACACGCACACACACGCACACACTAGCGCATAGCATTCCTTTACCCTCATGTAAAGATCGATAGACACAAATTCTGTCACGGGTTCATCTCTAACTTTGCTGAATTGTCAAGCGAAGACATTTGACAAAATTGGCCGGAATTTCATTGACAACAGTAATAACGACCATCAATCATGATGCTGATAATGATGATGATAATGATGATGATAATGATGTTAATAATCTAATAGATATAATGACGATAGTAATGATGATGAAAACAACAATGACAACAACTCCCCAACTACTACGAATATCAATGATTATAATGATAATGATAACAATAATAACAACAAAGAATGCTGACAATAGTAGTAAAACAAAAATGATAATGACAATAGTAATGATAATGATAACCTACAACTACAACAACAATAATGATAACATTAGAAAAAATAATAATTACCAATAATTGTAATAAAAACACCAATAAATATGATGACAATATTAATGATAATGAATAACATCAGCAGTGATGATAATGATGACATTGTTAATACAAAATGGCTTTAAGATTACAATTCCCAGCATCGCCATTCATTTTTTTTTTTTTTTGGGGGGGGGGGGGCTCTACATTGGGAAACCACCCACCAGTCCCACGCCCCAAATAGGAACAAAAAAGTTATTGAAATTTGTGAATAACTCGATCGGTGGCGCTATTACAGTGTCATTCTGAGAGACTTCCCTCCCTCCCACCGTCCCACCTTCCCTCCTTCCTTCCTCCTCCTCACCCTCCCTCCCTCCCTCCCTACTTCCTACTCTCAAGCCCTTTCTCCTTTCTCTTCTCACTTTACTCTTCCCTTTCTCCCTTCCTCCCTCCCTCTCTCCCTACCTCCCTCCCTCTCTCCCTTCCTTCCTCCCTCCCTCCCTCTCTCCCTTCCTCCCTCCCTCTCTCCCTTCCTCCCTCCCTCTCTCCCTACCTCCCTCCCTCTCTCCCTTCCTTCCTTCCTCCCTCCCTCTCTCCCTTCCTCCCTCCCTCTCTCCCTTCCTCCCTCCCTCCCTCACCTGACCCGTCTTGCACCACCACGAGAACCACGTCAATAGTGAGAGGAGAGAGTGTGTGCGAGCGAGCGACCCACAGCGACCACAACGGAGCTACCTGCCCCACTCTGCCTCCGAGTAACTTCGTTTACTTTGCCGCTTATCCGCTGTCTTCCAGTGCACTTCATAGGGGCGGCTTCACCTCTGCCCCACTACCTGTGCTAATTGCTTACTTACCCTATGGTACTCAGGGGTTATATGTACGTTTCGAGATCATAACCATGGAACTATTGTGAATCCTGTCATGGTATTCTTGCGAGGACAAAGTTTCGGTCAATATGTCAAATATGTAGGAGTACTGCTAGCACACTCCGTAGCCACATGCCATGTAGGTATCATGTTTAACCAATTCTCCGAGTTGTAAAAAGTGTCGCCAAGACCATATTGCTATCCTCACCATACACTGTCATATGCACCAAAATACACTCAACACCACACATACGAAAATACAAAACAGTAAAGGACAATTCCCCATATCATTTACACACGCAATCCCATCAATAATGTAGATTACCAGAAACATTGCCCATACTATATTGCTACATTCGCTCCACCACCGAACACACCAAATATCAGCCAACACGAGTTAAACCCAACGCTAAAAAAAATAATCTCTCATATCAAGCTATTTAATTATTTGTACATTTGCCCGTTGATAACTCAAATTACCAGAGATATTACCGATACGAGATTCTACGCACTGTTTTAAACGCCATGCAGCACACTACCCAGTTTATCTCACACCTCACACCTCTGATGCTGTCCAACAAAGGGCTAATTTCTCATATCAAACCGTTAATTATTTGTGCAGTACGTTCACCAAAATCATTGCCAGTAAAGTATCTGTATCCTCACTATACATTTTCTCCGAATGCGCCAATTAACTCATCACAACAAAGAAAACAAACTGAAACCAACACAAAAAGTTGAAATATCCAATTACCTAAATATCTACGTACTTCACCAGCCAACATTCAAACACCGCGAAACATTTCAAGAATCAGCGCACACAGCCAGAGGAAATGAAAACCAACCACACGTCCCTCTATGAAATCTGCGAGTACATGCTGTGCTAATGTCCTCTGTCAAGTTCTTTAATGATATGCGGTGCTCATGACAACCCGCAGTCCTCTTAACTGGCCATCAATGGGTCTAAAAAAGAGGCGCCCTTTTCAGTGCATGCGTGGAGCTTCAGAACAAGCAATTTGGACATCTAATGAGCACGCTCTTGACACTTAAACAGAGTGAGGTGTTGTCGCTTGAACGTTCACGGTTGGGTCTGAGCAAAAGATTTTACTCGTGAGCCATTAGAAAATGTACAAGGTGTTTCTCTCTGTCTCTGTCTCTCTGTCTGTGTGTGTGTGTGTGTGTGTGTGTGTGTTGCTATGTGGTGCGTGAGTAAGCGTGCGTATATGTGCGTGTACGTGCATTCGTGAGTGCAAGGTCGTCATGACGATTATTCTAAAGAAAAAATAGCAAAGAGATAATAAAAATGGTCGTAAAACTGTAAGGATAAGTACTCAGAAGTATTTTCATTGCCTACAAATAAGGAATGAAGATGAGAATAGGATTGCTAAAGGGAAATATGAGCAAATATTAACTAAAACAAGGATAAGAACAGGAGGAAAAATGAGGACCAAGAATATAGTAATAAAAATGATAAAAATAATGATAATAACAATAATAATCATAACGATGATAAAAATAATAATGATAATGATAGTAATAATAGTAATAACAATAACGATAACGATAACGATATCGATACCGATAATGATAATAATAATAACAACAATAATGACAATAACAATAACAAGACCGAGACCACAACCCGTGAATCCCCGCGAGCCTGAAGGAAGCCCCCCCCCCCCTTCCCTGGAGCGCCGGCGGCCGTTTAAGGAAAGCCATTTATAGATAAAAAATCTGGACTATGTCGTCTCGGCGGAAAGAGAAACAGCCAAAGAAACAATAAAAGTAGTTGGTTTATTTGATAATGGAATGTGTCTATTTTGGAGATTTATTGTTAATGATAAGAGCCATTCATGATATTGATGGTGATAATGATTATAAGGAGGAAAATCATGATATGGTAATGATTATAATGACACTTATCGTTATATGAAAGATACTAATTACACCCGTAACATGATAATGATGATAATGATATAAAAATAGTTATAGCAGTAGTAGTACTGGTCATAATGTGAAAATAATGATCATAATGTTAATAATAACAATAATAATCATACTCACAACAACAAAAACAACAACACTAGAGACAATAAACCAATTATAACGATAAGACAACAATGAACGTAATAGCAGTAAAACGAATAAATAATAATAATAATAATAATAATAATAATGATAATAATAATAATAATAATAAATAACAGCACAGACAGACACAAACAGAATCAAGGCTAGATCTCTGCTTGGAATCTATTACTATCTGCGTTTAATATATGGAAGGAACTCGCCGCGATGTGATAAAGATAGAAGATAAGCGCACAGTACACGGGCGCCCGGAGGTAAATTGGCTCATTCCTTATCTGTGTTAAAAGTCTCGTAAGTTTCGGGTGTTCTTTAAGATTTTTTTCTTGGGTTTGCTTGTTTGGTATTGCTTTATTTTATGTATTTATCTATTATTATTAATATTATTATTTTTTTTTTTTGCTTTTTTCTCTCTTTCAATCTCCCCCCCCCCTCTCTCTCTCTCTCTCTTTCTTTCTCCTCTCTCTCTCTCTCTCTCTCTCTCTCTCTTTCTCTCTCTCTCTCTCTCTTTCTCTCTCTATCCTTCTCTTTCTCTCTTTCTCTCCTTCTCTGCCCTTTTCTTCCTTCTCTGCCCTCTTCTTCCTTCTCTGCCCTCTTCTTCCTTCTCTGCCCTCTTCTTCCTTCTCTGCCCTCTTCTTCCTTCTCTGCCCTCTTCTTCCTTCTCTGCCCTCTTCTTCCTTCTCTGCCCTCTTCTTCCTTCTCTGCCCTCTTCTTCCTTCTCTTCCCTCTTCTTCCTTCTCTTCCCTCTTCTTCCTTCTCTTCCCTCTTCTTCCCTCTTCTTCCTTCTCTTCCCTCTTCCTCTCCGTCTCCCTGTCTCATCTTCCATTGCCTCTCTCTCTCCATTCTTCGCCTCCTTTCATTAAAATTAAAGAACTAGAGCTTGGAAATTAAGAATAATTAGTCAATTTCGCGCCTAATGAACAACAGTCTAATACAGAGCCAAACACAGCATTCCGCCGACGGCCAAGTTAACACACTGAAATACACTGAAGGTTATTCGGTAATATTCACGTCCTGGATACCATCTATTGCTTTTAAATGGCCGCGTAAAATGAGACTTGATATCACAGCCGATAAATACCATTGGTTGTTTTCATCTAAATACGTATTGGTAACCGTATATTGCAAGGGCTATATGTGCACGAGGAAAAAAATGGATTACCATTTTTACCTAATAATTCCAAATTCAGTCTCTGTTGCATTTCATGTTGCGACGATTGCCATTGCGTGTTGCATGCAGAGTGTGTTTTTATTGTTGTTTTAGTTTAAATATAATAAAGCGTGGATAACTGCTGTGTGTGAATTTTTCAGCGCTGCACGTATATAAAATGGGAAATTGGATATTCGCAAAAAATGGATTTGGGGAAACAAGATCAAAACCAAAAAGAGGGACAGGATGAAAGCAAGAAA
>NC_091575.1:18051472-18053972 GCF_042767895.1 Penaeus vannamei
ATTAAATGAAATGTTATTTCAGATCTAGAAATGCGTTGAATTGTTAGGTGTAAAGAACAATAAAATTATTTGGCAGTCAACTTTTATGACATATATACATAGATACATACATACATACATACACACACACACACACACACACACACACACACACACACACACACACACACACACACACACACACACACACATATATATATATATATATATATATATATATATATATATATATATATATATATATGTGTGTGTGTGTGTGTGTGTGTGTGTGTGTGTGTGTGTGTGTGTATGTAATATATATATATAATATATATATATATATATATATATATATATATATATATATATATATATATATATATTTATATACACACATATACATATATAACGGCGATACACACAAACACAAGCCCACGCACTCGCCTGTACGTATGCACGTTTATAAGCACCTAAAGGAGACAGCCTGGACTAAAAGCAGGCAGGTGAGGGATCCAATCAGAAGCTTTGGAATCACCTGGAGAGGGGGGGGGGGGACCCAGAGGCCGGACCCAGGAAGTCGCCATCAATCATTAACGTCTTGCTCTTCCATCATTCTCCATTATAGCTCATTTCTGATGTCTAAGACTTTTTTCTTTCTTCCTCTCTTCTTCTTCTTCTTCCTCTTCTCCTGCTTCTGCTTCTGCTTCTTCTTCTTCTTCTTCTTCTTCTGCTTCTTCTTCTTCTTCTGCTGCTTGTTCTTCTTCTGCTGCTTCTTCTGCTGCTGCTTCTTCTTCTGCTGCTGCTTCTTCTTCTGCTGCTGCTTCTTCTTCTTCTTCTGCTTCTTCTTCCTCTTCTTCTTCGTCTTCTTTGTCTTCTTCCTCTTCTTAATTTTCGTTTCGAGTTGGCACGTGTTTTTGCTTTTCTCTTCCCTCTCTGGATATCATTTTCATATGCATGTGATTTATGTCTTAGCTTACTCTTTTTCTGTGCCTATCATCCATTCATGCATTCATTCAGTCAGTCAGTCAGACAGTCAGTCAGTCAGTAAGACATTCAATCATTGATTGATTGATTGATTGATTGATTCATTCATTCATTCAGTCAGTCAGACAGTCAGTCAGTAAGACATTCAGTCATTGATCCAGTCAGTCAGCAAATAAGTAACTCACTTTCTCAGTCTGCTTGTCTGTTTATCCGTCTACTTAAAACCTCCTTAATCTAGTAACGTACCTACACATATACCTGCACCCCCCCCCTCCTCTTTGCTAACTCTCCCTCCTATTCTTTCTCTCTCTTTTACTCTTCCTCCCCCTTCCACCCCCTCCCCCCATTCTTCCAACGTGATTCATGAACTGTTCAGCGAAGCCTTTAAAGATGTCTAAGTGAAAATGAGCTCCATCAGGTTTATTTATAGATATATGTGGGTTTCAAAAGGTCATACTGGCAACGGATGATGATGATACTAATAAAAAAGGAAGAGGTAGTGGTTATATTCAATCTTGTGTTTTGCGCTCATAAAACTACATTTCTCTCCTCTGCTTTTCAATTTCTCTCTTACTCACTTTCTCTCTTTTTCTCTTACTCACTTTCTCCCTTTTTCTCTTACTCACTTTCTCGCTCTCTCTTACTCATTTCCTCGCTCTCTCTCTTACTCACTTTCTCGCTCTCTCTCTTACTCATTTCCTCGCTCTTTCTCTTACTCACTTTCTCGCTCTCTCTCTTACTCACTTTCTCTCTTGCTCACATTCTCTCTTGCTCACATTCTCTCTTGCTCACATTCTCTCTTGCTCACATTCTCTCTTGCTCACATTCTCTCTTGCTCACATTCTCTCTTGCTCACATTCTCTCTTGCTCACATTCTCTCTTGCTCACATTCTCTCTTGCTCACATTCTCTCTTGCTCACATTCTCTCTTGCTCACATTCTCTCTTGCTCACATTCTCTCTTGCTCACATTCTCTCTTGCTCACATTCTCTCTTGCTCACATTCTCTCTTGCTCACATTCTCTCTTGCTCACATTCTCTCTTGCTCACATTCTCTCTTGCTCACATTCTCTCTTGCTCACATTCTCTCTTGCTCACATTCTCTCTTGCTCACATTCTCTCTTGCTCACATTCTCTCTTGCTCACATTCTCTCTTGCTCACATTCTCTCTTGCTCACATTCTCTCTTGCTCACATTCTCTCTTGCTCACATTCTCTCTTGCTCACATTCTCTCTTGCTCACATTCTCTCTTGCTCACATTCTCTCTTGCTCACATTCTCTCTTGCTCACATTCTCTCTTGCTCACATTCTCTCTTGCTCACATTCTCTCTTGCTCACATTCTCTCTTGCTCACATTCTCTCTTGCTCACATTCTCTCTTGCTCACATTCTCTCTTGCTCACATTCTCTCTTGCTCACATTCTCTCTTGCTCACATTCTCTCTTGCTCACATTCTCTCTTGCTCACATTCTCTCTTGCTCACATTCTCTCTTGCTCACATTCTCTCTTGCTCACATTCTCTCTTGCTCACATTCTCTCT
>NC_091575.1:18061472-18063972 GCF_042767895.1 Penaeus vannamei
TGTAATTCGCGCGTGTGTCTGCTTTTTCTGCTGGGTATGAAGTTGGGGGGTCTGTCTGCCTGTTTATCTATCTGTTTATCTATCAATATTGCCTGTATATGCCTGTCTTTCTTTTTTATTAGTGGAATGTCCGTGTGCTCCATTTACAAAGTTTTTTACATAATTTGGATGTATTTGGGACTACTATATAATAGTACATACTGTAAATTATTTGTAAGGGAATAAATGCTGAAATACAAATGCAGGTTCACACATTGCCTCGGCTGTATACATACAAATTATAAGGCAATTCCAGTACCTATTAAGACCCTCAAATACAGGACATCATAGTTGCTACAACTGCTACCACAACCAATACCAACTACCAATAGTACTGCTACTACTACTACTACTACTATTGATATTACTGCGGTTATAAATACTACTACGACCAATACTACTACTATAACAGTGATTTTAAATTTTTTATTGAGTTTGATAAATTCTTTTGTAAAATGGCAGGTTTGTGATGGGCCGTAAAGCAAATGTAAAACTACATCTGTTAAAACAAACAAAACGAAACAAAATATAAACACAATCAAACAGCTAAGAACGAAACAACATAAAACAATAATAAGCTAAGAATTAAGGCATAAAAGAATCCAAATAAAAGCTAAGAACCGACACATACAATAAAAAACTAACCCACGAAATGAGATAATAAAAATAAAAAATACCTACTAAAAACGAAACAAATTGACACAAAATCACTAAAAGTTAAGACGATCCATCAAAATAAATCCATAAGCTCAATAAAACATGGCATTTTCTTTCATATCAATTCTTGCCTCAAGTCCTTGTGGCCAAAACCATACACTCTACTTAACTTTGGCTCACTGGGTCTCGGGGCTCGAAAAAGGGCCGATCTCAGAATCTCTAGGCGAGCTTTCTAGTTCTCGAAGAAAATCCGTTCGTTGAGCAAAAAAGTCGACAGCGGGAGATAAACAAATATAGTGGTTGCATAGCCTTTAGTTCTATTCTAGAACGTTCTGTCAACTCATAATGACCACCTTGCATGATTTACTTTGCTAATTAAAATATTAAAAAAATAAAATTGTACAAATAATGTAAACATTAGCTCAAACAAAAGATAGAGACAAGATGAACGAGAGGTTAAAAACATCAACACAAAGAAATACGTACAAACACAAATAAAACAGTTAAAATGAACAACTAAACCAACTAAAACTCAGTAAAACGATAGATAAAAACCTATTAAATGATATAGAACGGGCTAATGTTAACATTCCTCCTTGGAGAAGCAGGCTTGACCAAGAAATGGCGCTCCTCGAAAAGAAGGGAGCAACCCATTGAAAAATTAGCGGGCACTGCACTGCCACCAGCACTACTACTGCTGCTACTACAATAAACACAAATCTTACATTTAATACTATTACTACTACAACCACTACTACTATTACTAATAATGGTATTACTGTTAGTGTAATATTACTGCTACCCATACTACTACTGTTATTACTAGTAAGATTAGTACTACTACTAGTATAACTTCTATTATTTCTAGCACTGCTACTAGGACTACCAGTATTATTACTACTAGTACTGTTACTAGTAATACTACTAATACTGCTACAACCTTTCTGCTTGCACTAATAGTAATAATACTAGTAGTAATACTTATGCTAATATAAATACTAATGCTAATGCCAATAATAGTAATAATATTATCAGTATTAATAATAATGACAATAATAGATATTATTGTAATCATCATCACTATCACTATCATGACCTTCATTAGATTCATCTTTCATCATTATCCTCAAACTGGTCCTAATTATTTTCGTTATCCTCATTACCATCATTATCTTGTCTATTGTGTGAATCTTTTTCATCCGGCTGCATGACACCAAGTCCTTACCTGCGCGAATTCCAGCTGCCAGCCTGAATGCCGTCTAGAGGCTGCATTTTTACGATAATCTTGATCTTAATCATCTTAATCGTAATTTGCGAATCCTAATCATCAGTTTTTTTTTTTTTTTTTTTTTTGTTTTGTCTTTCGTTCGTATTCAGAGGTCTTGAAGTGCAAGAGAAAAATATGGAGAAAAAAATCTTTATTTATACTCGAAGTTGTCAGGATTATTTCAGAAGATCGTCTTAATCAAGATGACCTTTTGATAATGAGTCTAATCCTGAAGCCTGAGGCAGTTCTATTATGTGATTTTCTTTGCACTTTTTCAGTCGAATTTACTTTTTTTAAGATGCAATTCTAGGGGTATTTCTTTTCGTAAGCCCATACTGACTTGTTGATATGTACATGCATATATTCATACACACACAGATATACATGGATACATACATAAATACAAGCATACATGAGACATAGATATAAAGAATGAGAGAGAGAGAGAGAGAGAGAGAGAGAGAGAGAAAGAAAGAAAGAAAGAAAGAAAGAAAGAAAGAAAGAAAGAAAGAAAGAAAGAAAGAAAGAAAGAAAGAA
>NC_091575.1:18076472-18078972 GCF_042767895.1 Penaeus vannamei
TATGAAGAACAGGAGGAGGAGAAACTAGAAGGAAGAAGAAGTGGAGGAGGAAGGGCTGAGAAAGGATATAAGCAGAATTAGAATAAAGCATTGATGATAATGAAGTGAAGGAGAAGGAAAAAAAGAAGAAAATAAAGGGATGGGCGAAGAAAGAACAGGAGGAAAAATTTAAATAAAAACGCTGATGATAGAGAAGTAAAAACAAAAGAAAAGGAGAATGGCAAGGATTAGAAGGAGAAAGAGTAATAGGAAGAGGATGGAAAGGAAGAACACCAAGAGAACGAGGAGGAGGGGGAGGTGGAGAAAACCTAGATTTATCTCTGTTCATCCAACCTCCACATAATATATCCAATAACACTTAGTACATACTCACCTTTGAATGCTAGTGATTACACTTAGTTACCTGTCCTTCTGCGTTTCATGACCCCGGCGTCAACCTCGCCCTTCGCCGCCCATCACCCAAGGGCTTCCAGATTGCAATGAGGCCGGGGCGGAATCCCTAATTTATTTTCTGGCGCTTGTCCCTAAGCCATAGGGCGGATATTACCCATTAAGATCCCGGGAGCAACACCTTTATGTCCTCCTGGCATTGGGCGCCCGGGTGTGCTATGGACTCACTCGGTGTCAAAGTCCCGCGAAATGGCTGTTTTTAGTTAGCAAAGTGAGCTCGTAAAATTTACGAGCCTTTTTTCGGGGCAAGAGGAAGCCATTAGGTAACCGTAACTCGCGTTTTCGCCGACGTCCAGAGGCCGCGTCGCCGGACACGGGATCCGGGGCGCATTAGAAGGCCGTCTGGCGGAAGGAGAAAGTGACAGGCCTCGAGTGGAAGAACTCACCTGTAGGAGGCACGGACGCCGTCGGGAAGAAGCTGGGCGGTGCCGGCGTGGTGGTGGTAGTGGTGGTGGGGCGGTGTCGCGGCACGGGCGTGGTGGAGGTGGTGGTGTGGTAGTGTGGCGGCGGCGGCGGCGCGGAGTCGCAGCACTCGCGGTCCGGGAACTCGGACGCCAGCACCCCGACGCGCGCGTGCAAGCTCGCCACCAGGAGCAGGAGCACCACGGGCCAGGCGCTGCCGGGGCTGCGGCGGTCGCTCGGCAGCGCGGGCGTTGCGGAGGACCTGCTTGCGGGCGCGAACGACCCTTCGTGGGTGCCAAGCGAGGCGGGGAAAGTTCTCACTGTGGGCGTGACGGGCGAGGACGCACTTGCACTAGCACTCACTGCGTTTCCTACGAAACTCACGTCCTTTGCGCCCACGCCCGCCTCATGCACAGTGGGCGCGGTCGGCCATCTGCCGGGACTATATGTCCACGAGTTCCCACTCGAAGATAACCTATTTGATTCGCTCGGGTCGCGGACGCAGCTGCCCGCCCGGCCGCCCGCGTCGCGCGCCACCCGAGAAACGTCTCTCACTCCGCGCGGGGCTCCTGCTGCGCCGCCGTTAGTGCGAGTGCCTGCTGAGTGCCCCAGGAATGCCTCTCGTGATATGTCCGTCTGGGCGTGACAGGAGCCGACGTGATATCCCGTATCACCAAGGACCTTGATATGTTGATGGGGCCGAGCGTGGGCGGGTGGGCGGCCCCCCCTCGCGACGGGCGCCGAGGGGGTCTCGCAGGGCTCGGCGCCCCCGCGGGCTAAGGCGAACATTATGTGATTCTTAGGTGACGGGTGTGAGCGTGGGTCCTCCCCTCCTGCCTTTCCCTCCCTCCTGAAGAGCGCGCAGCCGGCGGGAGGAAGAAGAGGAAGAAGGAGGAGGGGCGGAGAAGGAGCCGGGAGAGGAGCGACGTCCTCGGGGACGGGCCTCGAGGCCTGCTCGGGGCGGCCGCCTCCCAAGGACACGCGTCCGAACGCGCGCGGGTCAGCTCCTTCCGTCATGGTGGCCGAAGTCGGGGTCGAGGTCGAGAAGGGCGCGGCGCCGTCTAGCGCGGGCGGTGTCAGTGGGGCCTGGAGGCTGTCAGAAGCAGCAGGGGGGGCACGGCAAGTGAGGCATGGCACTATCTTGCCCATGGCGGCGCTGTCCATTACAGGAAGCAGCTGTGGACGAGGAGCCACCACAGCTTGACACAAGGGCCGCCGATAAAAGCATCTTTGTTCTCTCTAATCCTTGGTCCGACGCTGCTGTGCGGCTTTGGCATCGTCACATATGTACATGAGCCTCGCTCGCTCTCACTGATTATGGAAATTATTCTGAAAATATTAAAATGCATGATTTTCTACTCTCGGCTACAGCACAACTGGGGTACTGTCTCACTCAAAAAATAGAAATCCGTAATAATGATAATGAAAAAAAGCACTAGACAACAAACGTAAGCGAGATGTATATTTTGTCTGCTTGTTTCATAAAACCGATTGATCAAACGTACCAAATCTTTTTTTGCGAAAATATCCACATCAACTAAATTTACAAAACAAATAAACAAACAAAAAGCACAACACACGCAAACACATATCCTCAATCACACACACACAATCAAACAAAGCACAAATACACACGCACGCAATCATA
>NC_091575.1:18081472-18083972 GCF_042767895.1 Penaeus vannamei
TAGTAGTAGTAGTAGTAGTAGTAGAAGTAGTAGTAGTAGTAGTAGTAGTAGTAGTAGTAGTAGTAGAAGTAGTAGTAGAAGTAGTAGTAGAAGTAGTAGAAGTAGTAGTAGTAGTAGAAGTAGTAGTAGTAGTAGAAGTAGTAGAAGTAGTAGTAGAAGTAGTAGTAGAAGTAGTAGAAGTAGTAGAAGTAGTAGTAGAAGTAGTAGTAGTAGTAAGAGTAGTAGTCGTAGCAATAGTAACAACAGTGTTACTATTGATATCATCATTATCATGATAATGATTATAATGACAATAAAACAGAAATGCCAATACAATACTCTTCCATTTAATTCAAAATACGACAAACGAGTCCCACGCCGTTTGAAATACCTTGTCCAAGCCCGCAAGTGGTCAGACGAGGGAAAAATATTATCATTGCTTTGTCTCGCCTTTGCACGTTGCCGCTTTGAGAGATGAATCACCTACTGTGAACTTCGGGCTTTATTTTCTCATGCTCTCTGGTGTCCAATGTAGAGTGAATTAATTGTTTGTGTAATGGGCTTTTGTATTTCAGATCAGGATTTTGGTTTGGGATTTAAAATACTACGTTGTTGGATCTGCATCCGTGCTCTGTTGTAGGTTTGTTTGGATGATTTTGTTGTAGTTGTCCGAGAAAATGTTGTATAGTTATTGCCATCCTGGTTATCAGGTAACTAATATCTCTATCACTTATATCGTCACATACGTTGTCTAACTGTTGGCCGACTTGAGGCTCTCGTCTCTTCTCGAAACTTTTTCCTTTTGTACTTTTTTCATTCATACTTAATCCAACAGATAATAGCTGTTGTTTTCTTTATGAAGTCTTTTGTTGTTTTCACCCCCTCCTTTATTCTCCACCTCCTCTTAGAGTGAACAGAGAAATATTGATTACTAATTCCTTCATCTCATTTAGTGTCTCCGGCTTCGAAGTCTCAGTTCACGACACATCCTCAATTCTATTTTTTTTCGTCTTCTACTATTTCTACCTTTTCTACTACTACTTGCTTTTCTACTACGTCCTTTTCTTCTTCTTCTTCACCAACAAAGGGAACGGGATGAGGTTCAGTTCGAGAGGAGTTGTTTTAGAGCTAGTTGTGAGGTGGGAGAAGGGGAGATTTGATGCAAGGGGTTGAGTAAGGAGAGGTCCGAAACAGGAGTTTAAGTGGAGTGGGAGGACAGCTGAAGTTAGGGTGGGGTTGGGTGGGTTCAGAATTGAAGTAAAGGATGGGGAAGGGTGAGAGGGGAGTTTGAAGTTAGGGGTGCATTGGCGTGAGGGGAGATTTTGGAAGATAATGGGAAGGGGGGATGGGAATATGTCAGGGAAAAGGGTGATACTAGGGATGTGGTGAAGGGCGGGAGGAGGAGGAGGGGGGGGGGGTCTTTGTTAGCTGGATTTTTTTTTCTCATGTATGAATTTCTCTCTATCTACACATGTTTCTGTTTCAACATTCTCTCTCTTCAACTTCCCCCAATCCTTCCTTTCCTATTTTACTTGTCTCTACTTTAAACTTCTCTCCCACGCACCTGGCACTGCATGCACGCACATGCACTTACACCTTGATTATCAGAATCTAATCAACACTGAAAGGATCAAATTAATTACTGATGGAAATATCCTTTTCTGACGTAAAGGTTTCTAAATGTGATAGAACTCGACCCTGACGCAACGGAATTCCCTGTTTTTATTCTTGATAAATATTCACGTAGAGTTGGCACACACACGCACTCACGAATACGCGCGCGCGCACGCGCGTGTATACATACATACACATACACACACACCTACAAAAGCACATACATCACACAAAATCTAAGGATATATCCTGCCACGTTTCATTAACGTTGCCTGTGGACTGATATTTAATCACATTTTTTTCTTGAGCATCAACTCCGGCGGCCATCTAATCATGCCATTTTGATTAACAATTTGATTAATGCTAATCAGATTGCAAAGCTTATCCTATAACAAGATTATTCTAAATATATCTGTAACACTTGCAACATTGATCTCAATGCACGCTGCGTGAATAAACTATTGACCAGACATTCAGCAAAAAACTTTTGCCAATAGAAAAAAAACGATTTAGCAAGTGGACGATTTCTATTCCAATACATCGATACCCAAGGCCTGTGTTAATAAGCGAAAGCCAAAACTCATAGAGCTCAACCCTGTTCCCGGTCCAATGAAGTGTTGATCGCTGGGGTTGCAAGTTGCACACGTGAATCACAGGTAAATGGGAATTGATCGGGGTCTGCGTGAACTGCATCGGCAATTAAGAGGCGCGGCAATTCCCTTTCAATCAACTGCGCCTGAAGCATCGGGCCGCTAAGGTTTTACCATTACTGTTGACAGTCCTCTCACCATCATCATCATCATTGTTGTTATATTTGTCATTAATATTAGTATCATTATTATTGTTTTTGTCGTTATTGTTACTGTAACTATTACTATAACTGTCACTACTACTTTTACTAAAATTA
>NC_091575.1:18088972-18091472 GCF_042767895.1 Penaeus vannamei
TATTTTCATTTTTCTTCCCGTATTGTGTGTGTGGTTTCCTTTTCCTGTGCTATTTATCTAAGCTTAGGAAAATACAGGGCTGACCATTGGCAAAACGAAAAATAGGTGAAGAGTAGTTACGAGAACGAGAGAGAAGACAGGTTAACAGATGACCCATAGAATGCCATTATTACCTGCCCAGAAGGGGTAGTAGGGGGGGAAGTGGAGTGGGGGTCGGGTTTGGTGCCATGGGGTGTGCCTGGGGGGTGCCAGGGAGGTGCCACCGATCTCACTTACTACCTACAGTGTTTTTCTCTTTAACAACCTTATTTTTTTCTCTTAACAAAGGGAGTCCGCGCTTGGAGAATACGATTATGATGTACACTGTGTAGCGCTTAATGGATTTTGAGGAGGGGTAAGGGGGGGAGGGGGAGGGAGAGGGAGAAATTCATTTGTCAGGTTGTTTTTGGAGTTACGTTAAATAACTTTGCTGTAATATCCAAATAAGTTCTTTCTCTCTTCCTCTCTTTTTTTCTCTGTATATATATATATATATATATATATATATATATATATATATATATAGATAGATAGATAGATAGATAGATAGATAGATAGATAGATAGATAGATAGATAGATAGATAGAGACAAATATATATATATATATATATATATATATATATATATATATATATATATATATAGAGAGAGAGAGAGAGAGAGAGAGAGAGAGAGAGAGAGAGAGAGAGAGAGAGAGAGAGAGAGAGAGAGAGAGAGTGGAGAGAATGAGAGTGAAGCAGGAGCGGGGAGGGAGGGATAATGAAAGGAAGAAAATGGTGAAATATCTGTTAGTTTCAACCAAGAGTCGGATGCGAATATGAATCATCGCCAGAATCCGCTGGCCTCTAACCATGAGCATCTGACCGAGAAAAAGTCACTATAGGGGATAATATACACGGCGATTCATTCATTTGAGGATTCACGGCAAAAGATAAACAATTATCTTCATCTGTATAGGCCTTATCTTCAGCACATATACCATTCACAAACAGATAAGAAAAACCAATACAAAATCTTATAACCCACATTCCTCTTACAATGCCCTCAGGATAATTCCTTCTGCCATCATTACCCTCCATATCTGAAGCTAAGGACAGTCTATACCCTCCCCATTACCATTTCACACTCACGTCTACACCCGTTTCAGCCCAGGAACGAGAGGAATGAGTCACTGCCGGGGATTTCAATAAGGAACATTTATCGCAATAGCCCGCCGTTACGACACCGCTTCTGGGTGTGAACAGAGCCTATAAAACCTCCCCAACTCCAGAGGTTTAAAAGGGGGAAGCGTATTAACCCCGAGATAGATACGCGAATGGGAAAGATTGGGGATAATACTTCTCGTTGGATTTAATGAATGGGCGTGAGGATTAGGATGAGGGGAGGGGATGGGCGAGGGCGAGGGAAGGGGAATAAATATCTAAACTCTCGGTTGAAATGGAGAAGAACTGCGTCGAGGGATGAATTTGGGGAGCACAGATACAGGAGAGAGATGTAACTGCTGTAATTCAGGAAAGAAATGAAAGAGAAAGAGAGAAAAAAGGAAAAATTAATATACTTTCCCCTACCCTCGTTTACACCGGGAAGCATCCCTCCCCCCTCCGTCCCTCCTCGGCTGCACCCCTCCCCTCCCTCCCCCTTCCTAATCTCCTCAATATTGAGTCTTCACAAGAGAGAGGGAGTCCAAGAATGACTGGAATCTGCTCTACACAATTTGCGGGAAAAAGACGTGAATTTCTCGAACCGCTTTTTTCATTTGAGTGGAATTTTTGGCCTCCATTTCCCCTCCACTCCCCATCCTCATCTCACCAACTTTTTTTCTCTCTCTTTATATATATATATATATATATATATATATATATATATATATATATATATATATATATATATATGTATATATAAGTGCATATAAGTATATATGTATGCATATTTATATATATGTATACTTATGTATGTATGCATATTTATATATATGTATACTTATGTATGTATATATACATACATACATACATACATACATACATACATACATACATATATATATATATATATATATATATATATATATATATATATATATATATACATCTATATGTGTGTGTGTGTGTGTGTGTGTGTGTGTGTGTGTGTGTGTGTGTGTGTGTGTGTGTGTGTGTGTGTGTGTGTGTGTGTGTGTGTTTGTGTGTGTGTGTGTGTCTATATATATATATATATGTATCTACATATATACATATAGATACATATATACATATATACATATAGATACATATATATATAGATACAAATATACATATATACATATAGAAATATATATATACTTATATACATATAGATATAGATATACATATATACATATAGATATATATATACATATATACATATAGATATATATATATACATATATACATATATACATATATATACATATATACATATATATACATATATACATATATATAT
>NC_091575.1:18098972-18103972 GCF_042767895.1 Penaeus vannamei
ATTTTTATTTAATCGAATCCAGTGTTTATGAGGGAAATAAATGGCGAAACTTTATAAATGGTGGAGCAAGAGACAAAAAAAAGATAAAAGACATGATTTTGCTGAATGAAAAAGGGAAATGCAGAAAAATAACAGACAGATGTATAGACAGTCAGCACCCTGGAGTGATGATGGAGTAAAATGTAAAAAAAAAAAAAGATAAGCTGAAAAAAGAAAGAGAAAACCAGCAAATTCCCAAGACTTACTCGCGCAATCAATTATCGACCCCGATATAAATCACCTTCAACGAGACTGCCTTTAACAAACCATTTTTTGAGACTTGCACAACTCTCAAAAATTCTATAAAAACACAAAATCGGTGCATTATACAATTAACACACACATAACCGCACAAACATCTACACACACAAACACTCACACACACAAAAGCACGCATACATATACACACACAAAAAAACATACACATAACCAAGCACTCACACACACACACACATAAGCACGCATACATATACACACAAAAAAAAAAAAAACACATATACAAGCACTCACATACACACATAGGCACGCATACATATACCAACAAAAAACACATACACAAACATACACAAACACACAAAAGACGGCGTATCTCACAATTGTTCCCCTATCAAGAGGATTGCCTTCCTCCCCACATCAAGAGATTGGTCCTCCGTTAAGGGGAGGAGTCATCAGTCCTCACGCAGCACCTCTCTGGGAAGGGATTATTACCGAGTTGTTTTGTACAAAGAAAAGAAAAGAGAAAGCGGGAGGAGGAAGCTATAGGTAATACAAATCATCCTTCATGCTCTCCAGATGTGAATGCAGGATGACTGATCATTATATATTCTATTTCACCTATCTATCCATTAGCCAAGTACAGCATCAAACATTATCTACTGTGAATTGTCCTTCTTTGTAAACAATATAAAGAAGAACAGAAAAGGGAAAACAAAGCATTGAGGATATAAGTAAAGAACAATTCTTCATTCTCTCCAGCTGGATGTGAACGCAGGATATATGAACATTATACATTCTAGTTCACCCATCCATTATCCAAGCACAACATCAAACATTTTCTACTGTGAATTGTGATTTTTTGTAAACCATATAAAGAAGAAGAAAAAAAAAGAAAAACAAAGGATTGAAGATATAAGTAAATAACAATTCTCTATTCTCTCCAGCTGGATGTGAACGCGGGTTGAATGAACATTACCCATTCTAGTTCACCTATCCATTAGCCAAGTACAGCATTAAACATTTTGTACTGCGAATCATCCTTTTTTGTAGACCAATATGCAGTACAATAAATGTTTACTGCTCGAGAGAGGCAATATATTCCCGCATTTTCATTCTGGCGAGGCTCTCGGTGAGCTCTTGCGTAATAATTGTGGATGGAACAAGGGACAAATGGGAAAAGCGAAGAGTGTATAGGAGAGGGAGAGGAAAGGAAAGGAAAATAATGGAAGAGAGAGGGAGAGAAGTAATGAGAGAGAGAGAGAGAGAGAGAGAGAGAGAGAGAGAGAGAGAGAGAGAGAGAGAGAGAGAGAGAGAGAGAGAGAGAGAGAGAGAGAGAGAGAGAGAGGTGCCAGAAAAAAGAGAGAAACTTTTTTTCTACTTTCTTTTTTTGCATGAAGCTGAGTTAAGGGGAAAGTACTGTGGACAGAAGAGACTCCACAGCATCTCTGTCCGTCTGCCTCTGTCTGCCTCTCTTTTTCTCCCTCCCTCTACTTCTCTCTCTACTTTCTCTCTCTCTACTTTCTCTCTCTCTACTTTCTCTCTCTCTACTTTCTCTCTCTCTTCTTTCTCTCTCTCTTCTTTCTCTCTCTCTACTTTCTCTCCCTCTACTTCTCTCTCTACTTTCTCTCTCTCTACTTTCTCTCTCTCTACTTTCTCTCTCTCTACTTTCTCTCTCTCTACTTTCTCTCTCTCTACTTTCTCTCTCTCTACTTTCTCTCTCTCTACTTTCTCTCTCTCTACTTTCTCTCTCTCTACTTTCTCTCTCTCGCTCTCTCGCTCTCTCTCGCTCTCTCGCTCTCTCGCTTTCTCTCTCTTTCTCGCTCTTTCTCGCTCTCTCGCTCTCTGTCAATGTCCCTCATACACACATAATTATCATCTATTCCAAGCTTCATAGTTAACCCCGTGTCTTATTCTTCTTTAGCGTCAATTTGACATGTCTCCCCTCCGCCCTCTCGCGGTCCCTTTCTCTTCCCCTTTATTCATTTTCCCTCTTATTATCAAGTTCAGAATATTGAACCCTCGGTGCCCGCGACCAAATTATCTGACCTCACCCCTCTCACCCCCTTCCCCTCCCCCTCTCTCTCCCCGACCACTGTCATGCTCCCCTTCCCCCTCTCTCCCCTCTCTTCTAACGCTTCCCCTTCCTTCTCATTCCCTACCACTCCCCTCTCTTTTTTCTTTTTTCTGATAGAGATAATAGCGATATTGATACCGATAATAATAATAATAATAACAATAATAACAATACATATCTATAAGTCTAGACTTGCACATCTACCAGACAGACAGACAGATAAATGTATCTATCAGACAGACAGACAGATATGCATCTCTGTGATTATGCAAGTCCGTATAAATTAATATTTATTGGGAAGGGCCTCTCACAGTTACAACAAACTGGCCATATGCCCCTACTACTGCTACTAATAATAACAACAATAGTAATAGTAATAATAATAGTAATAATAATAATAATAGTACAAATGACAGTGAAAATTCAGGGAAAATGATAACACCTGAAGTGCAACTCATCTCTTGCGAAACAGTATCATATGTACATCGTAATTTCATCACATACTTCTATCCCCCCCCCCCCCACCAACCAACCGCAATCACACACCCTCTGCTTACCGCCCTCCCTCCCCCTTAGCGTGCCACCCCAACCCCCCACATATATCATTATCCTTCATGTAGGGCGGTCATGGTGGGGGTGGGGAGGAGGAGGGGGGGAGGGGGTTTATATCTTACGTTATACACAATTGCTTTCGTTATTACGTATTCATGTCGCTGTTGGCGCTCATTGATGTAGTGCTTCAGCAGTGATTTGGTTGCCGGCTACTTGCTGTGTTGCAAGTGTAGTGCGTGGGGATGCGTGTGTATGTGTGTGTGTGTGTGTGTGTGTGTGTGTGTGTGTGTGTGTGTGTGTGTGTGTGTGTGTGTGTGTGTGTGTGTGTGTGTGTGTGTGTGTGTGTGTGTGTGTGTGTGTGTGTGTGCGTGCGTGCGTGCGTGCGTGTGCGTGTGAGTGTGAGTGTGAGTGTGAGTGTGAGTGTGTGTTTGTATTTGTGTTTGTATGTATGTATGTGTGTGTGTGTGTGTGTGTGTGTGTGTGTGTGTGTGTGTGTGTGTGTGTGTGTGTGTGTGTGTGTGTGTGTGTGTGTGTGTGTGTGTGAGTGGGGATGCGTGTGTATGTGTATGTGTGTGCGTGTGCGTGTGCGTGTGCGTGTGCGTGTGCGTGTGCGTGCGTGTGCGTGTGCGTGTGTGTGCGTGTGCGTGTGCGTGCGTGTTCACACAGAAGCAGTTGAAGTTATTCCTTTACAAATAACCTCTTTTGACTCTACATTAACAAAAAGAAAAAAATTGTATTATATCATACATTAATATCTTAAGAAAATTGCAACAGAAGCACCACACACCCATTTACATCACACCTTAGGCGCAGAAAACACACCGAGTACAGGAAACTTTCCATACCATTTTTCTCCTCTCTTGTGATTTATGACAGACCACCTATGACGCCGAACACACAAGTCCTTCTACGACTCTGGGTGGGGGGGAGGGGGGAGGTCGTGGTCATAATAATTATGATGATATATGTGGGTGTGTTGTGGGGATTGTTTTCTTTGCATGCTTTGTTGTGCTTCTGTTGTTGTTTTGTGTGTTATCTTGTTCTTTTCTGTGTTTATTTTTGTGATTTTCTGCTCAACATCTGCTTTATGATTGTTTTTCTATTTAGCTCCAGGTTTCTCAGTCTCTCTCTCTCTCAGTTTCTTTCTCTCTCTTTATCTATCTATCCCTATCTTTGTTTCCCCCCCTCCCTCCCCCTCTCGCTCTCGCTCTCCCTCTCGCTCTCGCTCTCCCTCTCGCTCTCGCTCTCCCTCTCGCTCTCGCTCTCCCTCTCGCTCTCGCTCTCCCTCTCGCTCTCGCTCTCCCTCTCGCTCTCGCTCTCCCTCTCGCTCTCGCTCTCCCTCTCGCTCTCGCTCTCCCTCTCGCTCTCCCTCTCCCTCTATCTATCTATCCCTATCTTTGTTTTCCCCTCTCTCCCTCTATATATATCTTACATCTATCTATCTATCTATCCATCCATCTCTTTCTTCTCTTCCTCCTCTCTCTTTCTAACACATCCCTATTTCTCCACACTCACCCTCCAAACCAAAACCTATCGTTCAGCTTTCCACAAAGCCTTTCGCAGCGACCGACAGCGACCGACAGCAACCAACGCCCGACCGACAGCGACCGACAGCGTACCTATCCCGCCCAACCTCACACAAACAACAGCAACACAGCATTAGAGTTTCTTCTGCAACGGCCAGGGGGAGCCTCTTCCGTCGCTCTTACTCGGCCAGTATTCCTGTCTAACTTCGCCTCTCTGTCCCTCCGTCGTAAGAGCGAGATCTGCGTGGGAGCCCGATGCTTATCTGCCTGCGCGCGTGCTTATTGAACTGGTTCCTCCTCAAGACATTGCAGGAAAAAGATTCGTTGTGTCAAGCGAAAATAGAGTCAGGAAAGGTAATATATTTCTTTCCTTCATTTTTCATGGCTGCAATTGATGTGTTTTTCTTCAGTTTGTGTTGCCCTGTTTTGTGTTATTTCGTTACTGTATGTTCGGCTGTATGTTTAGCTTTCTGTCTTTTTTTTCTTAATTTGGGAGGTTTTTAGACGATGTGCCATTATGCAAATATATTCCAGTACAGCCTGACAACAGCAAAACCTCACATTTTGTGCGGAATTACCTTTTTTGCGATTCT
>NC_091575.1:18111472-18118972 GCF_042767895.1 Penaeus vannamei
TAGTAGTAGTCTAAATAATGCGTAAAGATAATAACAACAATGATGATTAAAACACGAATCAACATTAATAATAACGAAAGTGATCATGATAACGACAATAACATCCATAACAATATCGAAGTGAAGTAGTAATAATAAACAAAACCAACAGCAGTAACAATAATTCCACCCCGGTAACGCCTCCAAGACGGAGTCATTTCCCACACGCTAAGGCCGCCACGCAATCCATTCCGCTGACACTGACGTAACGCTCCTGTCACTGCCCCATAACGCAGTGTTTGTGCCTAAGCTTATACGCTGGCCTATTACCATGGCGAGAGGGCTGGTCCTTTTTGTGAATATGGTGGACATTGTTGGTACTTTTTTGTAAATAATGTGCGAATTGTTGGTACTTTATGTGAATAATGTGCGAATTGTTGGTCCTTTTTGTGAATAAGGTGGACATTGTTGGTAGTTTTTGTGAATAATGTGCAAGTGTTGGTACTTTATGTGAATAATGTGCAAATATGTTGGTATTTTTGTGTGAATAATGTGCAAATTGTTTGTACTTTTTGTGAATAATGTGCAAATGTTGGTACTTTTTGTGAATAATGTGCGAATGTTGGTACTTTTTGTGAATAATGTGCAAATGTTGGTACTTTTTGTGAATAATGTGTGAATGTTGGTCCTTTTTGTGAATAAGGTGGACATTGTTGGTACTTTTTGTGAATAATGTGTGAATGTTGGTACTTTTTGTGAATAATGTGGAAGTGTTGGTACTTTTTGTGAATAATGTGGAAGTGTTGGTACTTTTTAGGAATAATGTGCGAATGTTGGTACCTTTTTTGTGAATAATGTGCAAGTGTTGGTACTTTTTGTGAATAATGTGCGAATGTTGGTACCTTTTTGTGAATAATGTGCAGATGTTGGTACTTTTTGTGCTTTTTCTCCTTCACCGGGGGAGCTCGACAAAGCTTTTATATTATCATTACTGTCATACTGTCATACTGTCATGGTGACTTTGGAAATTCCGGTGTATGATTTTCAACCTTTTGCGACGCAATCACAGATGAGTTATAAAAAAACAAACTTATATCGATCATTTCAGATAAGAAGTCACCGTAGTATCTTAATAAAGCATTCAACATAAGAAATCACTATAAAAAAGAGAGAACAGAATGGCATTTAAACTGAAGAAACAGACATACCAATGAAGGAATAAATAACGATAAATACGTGAAATCAAAATTAATACAGGATAAATAATACATGTAAAGTGTTTCATGATTATAGCTAAACCGATAAATTCATTGAGACAGAAATGATGACAATAATTGAATGAAGTCAATTCAAAAACTGTTGTATATATATATAAAAAAAGATCATAATAACTGATTAAATATGATATCTACAATAAACCATTAGGGATAACAAAGGCAATAGCCGAATACATACAACAATAATAATAACACACTGACGACAAGAACAACAAAATCACAGACGCCAATCCCCGTGGAACGTAAGATTCTGATTTTTGAAGAACAACAAACAAACACAACGACCCCTTATCATGCCATATTACCCTCCCCCTCCCCCCTTCTTCCTTTCCTCTCCCCCCTGCCCCCTTCTCCCCTTCCCCTCCCTCCCCCTGAACCGTCTGTTATGCTAATGTTGGGGTCTCGTGTTGGCCCCTCCCCCCTTTACCTCCTCTCCCCCCTCTCCCCTATGCCTCCACCCCAGGCTCACCCGCGTCACAACACGGCGTTTACGCTTGAGTTAAGAAACGACCCTCTGTTTTCTGCTACTCTCTCTCTCTCTCTCTCTCTCTCTCTCTCTCTCTCTCTCTCTCTCTCTCTCTCTCTCTCTCTCTCTCTCTCTCTCTCTCTCTCCCACATACACACTTTACTTACATGCACACTTACATATACTTCCTTCACTTTCTTCTTTCGTTTTTCTCTTCCTCCCCCCACCCCCGTCCTCCCCTGAAAAAAAAAATCATCACCTACATAATTTTTTATATATCTATAGAAATGTGGTAGATATGAACGTATGCCATGTGGGTGAGCCGGGTCATGAACGGAGGAAGGGAGGGCGTTCGCGTGACCTCATGACACGAGCCTTCAAGGTCATCGTCATACGAATTGCATGCAGAGTTGGAATCCCCCCTGGTTCATATGTGTACTAAAAGGCCTCAAATGAGTACTAAATTCACGGTTAATGTATTGTGCTGCTGTTATCTTTATCGGTTTGTAATGTGCTTATAGACTAGCAAATATTAAAGATAAAGATATTTTGTTGTTGTTATTTTGTTTTACATAAATTCCTACTGGATTTCTAACGTCGTTCTTGTTTTGTTTTAAGATTCACACATGAATATCATTTTTACCATGAACGATTAAGCTGTTGCTATTTTGTTTTGTTTACTGTTATCACTGTCACCGTTTCATCCATCGCAAATGTATTCAAATTAGTACATTAATACTAAAGGCATTAATATGATACTGGATATTATCATTTAAATTGTTTTTCAGGCTTACTGTCCTCTATAATCCGCTTTAGAATAACCAGATTCGTGAACAACGCACTGAATAATCAAATTCCAATAAATTCTTTTGAAAACATTAGATATACAATAACAAATGAAAAGTTTTGAAAGCTCTTTTTGAATAACCAATTTCAATCTACAATTTCAGTTCCCAGATGTTTGAGCTGTGAACCTATCTATACCCTCTCCTCTTTCTCTCTTTCTCTGTCTTTCTGTCTACATATCTATTTCTTATCCCTCTCTCTCGGAGCATGAATGATAATAGATTCCAATCTCTTCCTTTCTTTCTTTCTCTCTCTCTCTCTCACACACGTTCTATTATTTTCATCATTATCATTATCATAATTATTATAGCATCATAACTCTTGTTACTATTTACTAGCTCCATCATTATAATAATCATTATTATCATTATCATTACTAATCCTTCTCCACATCCTACTACTACTACTACTACTACTACTATAATTGTCGTTTTTTCTGTTCTTGTTATTATAATTATGATTATGAATATCACTATTACCATTACTGTTGGTATTAATATCATCATAACCATTATTCCTATCATTGTTATTATCCTCAGTTTTAGTATTAGTATTAGTACTAGCACTAGAACTAGTACTAGTGATACTTCAATTACTATTACAAGAATTAATATTAGTACCATTAGTATTATCCATGATAATGATGAGGATAATCATCCTCATCATCATCGTTATCATTATCATCATCATAATCATTGATATCATCATCATCGTCACTATCACTATCATTATTACTTTTATAATTATTACTTTTATCATTATTATTATTATTATAACCATCATTATCATTATTGCTATTACCACTATCATCATTGTCATTACCATTAACATCATCATTGTTATTACAATTATCATTATTATTGTTACGATCATTGTTATTATCATTATCATTATTATAGTTGTTGTCAGTATAATCATAACCGTTACTCTATTAATTTTCATCATTCCCATTACTATCACTGCTATTATGTATCATCGTCATCATCATCATCACCATCGTCATTTAAAGAATCATTATCATTACTATAATTTCCATGATTGCGTTCACAGTCATCATTGTTGTTAGTCGTGTTATTTTAGCCTTGTTGTTACTCTAGATTCGATTTACTCTCACATTGCAAATTCTTCGCCAAACCACGAGATAAGGTACGAGTCAAATTCCCTCCAGACGCAGACAAATCACCAAATACCAATACCTATTTTGGTATTCTCAAAGGTTGTTTGGGAGAATACAAACACATACTCTGAGGCAAGACTGAAGTATAATTCACGGAAAACGAGGCATTATCTTTTAAAGTCGTGTGCAAAACATTTGATATAGGTTGCATTTTTCTCCTGCTTAGTTTAAAAGAAGGAATCAATCATATGAGATAGTACATTGATAAAAGCGCAAGCCGATAGTAACTTTCATCTTTATTTGATATATGTCCTTGATGTATATGCCATGCGCACGTACATACATTTTGGTGTGTTAGTAAGATAAATGTACTAGTGCAAACGGACATACATAAACAGAGTATCAGATAGATTAAGAGGGAGAGTGAGATAAATAGATAAAAGGCAAGTATACACACACACACACACACACACACACACACACACACACACACACACACACACACACACACACACACACACACACACACATTATATATATATATATATATATATATATATATATATATATATATGAAAGAGAGAGAGAGAGAGAGAGAGAGAGAGAGAGAGAGACACAGAGAGAGAGAGAGAGAGAGAGAGAGAGAGAGAGAGAGAGAGAGAGAGAGAGAGAGAGAGAGAGAGAGAAATATATAGATAGATAGATAGATAGATAGATAGATAGATAGATAGATAGATAGATAGATAGATAGATAGATAGATAGATAGATAGATAGATAGATAGGTAGGTAGGTAGGTAGAGAAAGAGAGAGAGAGCGAATAGACAGAAACAAGCACAGATAATGATATGGATGGAACAAGAGCAGAAATTGAATAAATTAATAAATGATTTGTATACAAAAATCAGTAGGATACTTAAAGGGAGAATTAAATATATCTTTATATATGCATCCCTTTCCTTTCTGAAGCAACAATGCAACAAAACTGTTGATTAAGGAGATAATCAAAAACTGATAAGGTTAGTAATAGTAATAGCAGTAGAAGCTGTTGTAGTAATACAGGGAAAATAAGATTAAAAGAAGAAAAGCAACAACTAGAAAAAATCGACAAATTGCATGATAATTTAGGATGAGTAACAGTAGTTGTTGCAGGAACTAAGGAAAAAGAAGTAGAGAAGGTAGACTAAGAAATGAAGAAGCAAAGAAGAGGAAACGAAGAAATTTGAAGACCATGAATAACAAGAAAAAAAAACGCGAGAAGAATAGCATTGAAAGTTTTAGAAATGGGTGTAGTAATAGTAGTAGTCTTGGATGTAGCAGTAGTAGTAGTAGTAGTAATAATAATAATAGTAATATAGTAGTAGCAGCAGCAGTAGTAGTAGTAATAATACCAATGGTAGTAGTTGTAATTGTAGTAGTAGTAATAGTAGTAGCAGTACTAGTAGTAGTAGTATAGTAACAGTAGCAGTAGCATTGGTAATAGTAGTAGCAGCAGCTATAGTAGAAGTAGACGTAGCAATAATAGAAGTAGAAGTAGTAGAAGTAGCAGTAGTAGTAGTAGTAGTAGAAGTAGTTGTTGTTGTTGTTGTTATTATTGTGGTAGTTGTAGTAATAGTAGTAGTAACATTAATAGCATTAGAAATATTAAAAGTAGTAGTAGTAGTATTAGTAATATTAATAGGAGTAAAAGTAGTATTAGTATTAGTAATAGTGGTAGTAATAGTAATAGTAGTAGTAGTAGTAGCAGTAATAGGAGGAGGAGGTAGTCGTAACAGTAGTAGTGTTACTGGTAGTGGTAGTTATAGTAATAGCAGTCGTAATTGTAGTAGTAGTTGAGGAAAGATAATAACAAGTGGAAAAATATGAATAAACGAACGAATAAAAAAAGAAGAAAGAAATACAGTAAGAATGGAAAGAAGAAAAGAAGAAAAGACGAAGACGAAGAAATCAACAAAAGCAAGCGGGTCTTCCCCGACGCCAGCCCGTCTGTCACGCGCGCTGATGCCGCCGCACCACGCACCCCGTTCGCGTTCGAGATATCCGGATGAAGCCGCTGCCTACACGAACGGACCAATCAGCCGGCGCGGATTCAAAGAGTTTGAAGCTTGTGCTATTCACTGAAGGACCTTTGAGGGTGGGAGAGAGGAGGAGGGGTGGAGGGGAGGATGGAGGACAGTGTGTGTGTGTGTGGGGGGGGGGATTCAGGAGAGAAAGGAGGATGGAGGGGGAGGAAGGAGGGCGGAGGAGGAGGAGGGAGAGGGGAAGAGGGAGGAAGGAAGGAGGGCGGAGGAGGAGGAGGAGGAGGAGGAGGAGGAGGAGGAGGAGGAGGAGGAGGAGGGGGAGGGGAAGAGGGAGGAAGGAGGGCGGAGGAGGAGGAGGGGGAGGGGAAGAGAGAAGAGGGAAGAAGGAGGGGAGGATGAGGAGGGGGAGGGGATGGTGAAGATAGGAGAGTTGTGGGAAGGCTGGAGGGGGAGGGGAAGGAAGGAGGGAGAAGGCCCAGGAGGAGGAGGAGGAGGAGGAGGAGAGGGGACTCTTTCTCGACAATACACGTTACTAATTAAGGGCTCTATCAATAAACTATCAGGCGGCTCCTATGCTCAGGAGACTTCCCTCATTGGGCAGATATCGACTGTTATCATCGGGTTCCTTGTTGTTCCTCAACGCTCTTCCGGTTGGGGATGTAGGATGAGCCTTCATTCCTTTTTTCTTTCATTCTTTTCTTTCTCTTTCTGTCTTTTCTTTCTTTCTTTCTATTCTTTCTCTTTCTTTCTTTTCTTTCTCTTTCTTTCTTTTCTTTCTCTTTCTTTCTCTTTCTTTCTTTTCTTTCTCTTTCTTTCTTTTCTTTCTTTCTGTCTTTTCTTTCTCTTTCTGTCTTTTCTTTCTCTTTCTGTCTTTTCTTTCTCTTTCTGTCTTTTCTTTCTCTTTCTGTCTTTTCTTTCTCTTTCTGTCTTTTCTTTCTCTTTCTGTCTTTTCTTTCTCTTTCTGTCATTACTTTCTCTTTCTTTCTTTTCTTTCGTTTCTTTCTTTCTTTCGTTTCTTTTTCATCCGTTTGCTTGTTACGTCTTTTCGTTTCCCTTGTATTGTGCTTCTTTTTTTTGTGACTGGACAATATTTGTTGCTGTCTCTCTCTATTTTTTTCTCTGTCTGTCTGTCTATATCTCCGTGTCTTTCTCTGTCCCACTCTTTCTCTTTCACTCGTTTTTTTTTCTTTCTCGCTTTGTCTCTCTTTGCCTATCTGTGCCTCTGTCTCTCTCTTTATTTGTTTTACTATTTATCTCTATCTTTACCATGTCTCTCTTTATCCTTATCCCTATCTCTATCCCTAACTATCTCTATCTCTGTCCCATTCCTTTGCAAACCCCTATCCCTATCTCCATCCCATCTACATCTCTCTCTCTATCCCTATCTCTATATCTATCTCTATATCTATCTCTATCTCCCTTATATTGGCAAAAATGAAGCGTGTATCTAGCGCCAATCATTTAGCGAAACAGCCTGACAAACGGATCGATAGGAAGCCCGATATAAAACCAGGCTAGCAGTCTGATTCATAGGCGTACATATATCTACATACATTAATAGGACAAACGAACTGATAGGAAATTGAATGAAAACAAAAATCTACGCAAAGATAATCAAGGCACAGACAGAGAGAAGAATGACATGTAGAAAAAGGAGGGTATATAAAAAAGATTAAAAAAAACGAATTCCTACCATTTTGCACAACGAGGCAGCGCCATGTCTGGTCCCTGCCGCCCTGGGGGTCTTGCTTCACATCATTACCCAGGCCAGGGTCACTTGGCCACCTTCCCCTCCC
>NC_091575.1:18128972-18131472 GCF_042767895.1 Penaeus vannamei
GAAAAAGAACCTAGGAAATTAACACAGCATATATCTCACTTCCGGTCCATCTGTCTCTCCATGTAACTTTCCTCTCTTTTTTCCGCTCACTTCATTGCATATGCTCTCTAATTACCATCGTGCCACGAATGTGCAAGTGTGGCCCGAGGTAGGTAATGTCAGGCTATTATATATACGCACTGGCTTCCACGACACACTCTTCATCTGACATAGCTTTGCCTCGTCGGGTTTAAGTTGGATATTAAGAAAACGGCTTCATGGAGATTTCAATTAAAACAAGTTAAGGTTTATAGATTAAGCGTAGGAATGATAAAATATTTAGTCAAGCTGGAAAATACATTTATAAGTCAACTCAGAGACGAAACCATAAGCAGATGAGCACATATTCAGACACATACGCGCAGCGGCACGCACGCACACATGCACACGCATGCACACGCACGCACACACACACACATATATGTATGTATGTGTGTATATATATATATATATATATATATATATATATATATATATTTCCAAAAAAATATTAGTCAGTCACCTCTATTCTGCAGACCATTACAGCAAGTTCACCCAGCCAATGTTCCTAATGTGCTTTACATTAGGGTAGAGAAATGGGTCACCAAATAAAGCATTTGCAGTTATAATGAGCATTTGATGTAATAAGTGGTTAGACAAACAGATATCGGAATAAAAGTCTACAGTAGAGAGCAGCTGTGATACATCGTCGATATAACAAGCTCATATTAAGGACCAAAGGGATCCCATCAAAGCAGGTCCGAAAATGCAAAAGCAAAATAATACAATTTAAATGTAAGAATGAAATCTTGTTATGTGAGTATAAATAAATAAGGGATCAGAGAAATGTTAATAAGTACATAAGTGGTAATCAGATAAAAGGAGAAGGATAGGGTGAGAGAGAGAGAGAGAGAGAGAGAGAGAGAGAGAGAGAGAGAGAGAGAGAGAGAGAGAGAGAGAGAGAGAGAGAGAGAGAGAGAGAGAGAGAGAGAGAGAGATATGAAGGGAAAGGGAGAGCGAGGGGAGGGAAGGAGTGGAAGGGAGAGAGAGAAGGGGAAGGGAGAGAGAGAAGGGGAAGGGAGAGAGAGAAGGGGAAGGGAGAGAGGGAAAGGGACAGGGGTAGAGAGAGAGAGAGAGAGAGAGAGAGAGAGAGAGAGAGAGAGAGAGAGAGAGAGAGAGAGAGAGAGAGAGAGAGAGCGAAAAAGAAGAGACCCTAGACTGGGCCCAAGCGTGGGTGAAGCACAAGAATGATGAGGCAGGTCAGGCTAGGTTAAAGAGACATATCGCAGGGTTGCCAGAGAGTGTTTAGGCCAGATGAGGTCATCGCTGGACGTGGGTATGCTGTTAGGGCGGTGCAAGTCAGGGTTGAGGGAGAATCAGGGTGAAGCAAAGGCACCGATTCAGGGGAGACAGGGGCAGTGTTTTAGGGGAGGCACTGGCAGTGATTTAGGGTGAGATAAGGGTGGTGGTTCCGGGTGAGGCAAGCGCAGCGATTGAGGGTGAGGAAATAACAGAGATTCAAGGTAAGGTAGATGCAGTGATACAAGGTGAGGCGAGGGCAGCGATTCAAGGTGAGGTGGTGATAGTGACTGAGGGTGAGGCAAGGCAGTGATACAGGGTAAGGGAAGGGCAGTGATTCAAGGATGGGGAGGTGATTTTGGATGAGGTAAGGGCAGCGATCCAGGATGAAGTGAGAGAAGTAGTTCAGGGTTCGGTAAGGGCACAGCTTTAGATTGAGGCAAGGGCAGTGATTCAGGGTGAGGTAAGATCAGTGCTTCAGATCTAGCGTCACGTGGAGCCATGGCATAGGGGAGAGATTTAGACAAGGCAGACGGACGAACGAAACGGCAAAACACCGATAAATAAAGACAATGAAGTCTACGAACAATGAGGCAAAAGGATGCCTGGCCAATTCAGTATCAAGAGTCTGAGAAACTTATCGAAGGCTTAACAAAACTGCAAGGAAAATAAACAAAACCACCTTAGATCTACAAGTAAGCAGACCAACCACAAAATACACATACACTGCATCAATACTTACAAAACACATACTGTAGTTTGGAGCCCCGAGCAATGTAACATGATATAAACACGCTTTCATTTCCCTAACGTCTGACGCCAATAGGTGTGTGGAGGAGATGTCGAGGAAAAAATTCTGGAGTTGCTATAACCTTAAGGTGTTCGAAATAGAGATACAAGAGGTGATTCAGAGTGACTCCGGGATAAGGAAGGAGAAAATGGAAAATGCAAAGGAAAGAGAGAAGAAAAAAAAATCGTCGCCAAGATGATTCAGAGTGACTCCAGGACGAGCAAGAAGAAAATGGAGAATGCAAAGGAGAGAGAAGAAAAACTCGCCAAAGACAGCAGAGCGACAGCAAGGAAACGTCATATATTTCGAGACGATGTATCAGTGTGGATAGGAAAAGAAGGGGAGAAGGAAGGATAAAAAAAAAAAAAACGGAACAAGAAGGAAAAAGAAAAC
>NC_091575.1:18147175-18149675 GCF_042767895.1 Penaeus vannamei
ATATATATATATATATATATATATATATATTTATATTCATAAATACACACACACACACACACACACACACACACACACACACACACACACACACACATATATATATATATATATATATATATATATATATATATATATATATATATATAATGGAGCGAGAGAGTATAGTGAAAATTATACGCACTGGTAGACACACTCACACAAACACAACAAGAGTGTGTGCTTTCTCTCTTCTACTTCTGTTTCATTTTTCCAGTCATAAGGCTTAGCCAGTGAGTTATTCCGTAGATTCATTGGCTAGGTGAAGAAACCAACAAATCCTTAGGAATGATGGTAATATAGACGTAATGATGAAAGTCATAAGAACAAACGACTACAGGTGGCTTCACAGTCGATTATATTATTTGTATATATGGTTGTCATTATCAATATAATTCTAATTGCCAGCAGTAACTTCTTGTAATTTCTACTTCTGCTAATACTATTATTAGCAATAATAATGGTAATTTTATTAATATAATTATTATTACTGTTGTTTTCTTATCGTTATTGTTATTCTTATCATTGCAATTGTTATTATTATCATTATTATTACTATTATCATTATCATTACTATTATCATTATTATTGTCATTATTAATATCATTACTATTATTGCCATTGCCATCATCATTGTTTCTACTGTTATTGTTATTATCATTATTAACATTGTTATTATTATTATCATTGTAATTTCTATCATTATTGCTATCACTTTTCATTATTACTATCCGTAATTGTATTATGATGATGTTCATGTGACATTGATGGATATTACTGTTATAATTTTCATCATCACAATAAATGTTGTTTACAAAATCGGTTCTTAGATGACTTAAGATTGCCCAATTCAGTTTTTTTTTTCACTCCTATCATTTTTTATGGATATGATAAGATCATAATTTTCATTATTGCTATTACTACTACTAAAATGATCATTTTCATCATTATTATGACTTTCTGGCTATTAATGCATATTTTAAAAACATTCATATACATATTAAACCATTTATTTCCTTATTTGCCAATTAATCATATATATACACATACTAATATTGGTATATACATATTTATCTATCTACTTATCAATTTATATTTCTATATACAAACATCTTCCCTCCAAACGAGGAAATTAACTGGCATTTTCTTCGAAGTGTTTTCCCCAGAGCGAATGACTCTTCGTGCTCGAGTTCTCCAAAGCTTTTCGGTTTTCAATAATGTTTTTCCTCTCTTTATTTGTCTTCCTTTTTTCGGGCAATGTGTGTTGTTTTCGGGGGTTTGAAGCACACGCCACAGACATACAAATGTGAATATTTACGCATGTATATATGTGAATCTGTACACACACACAGACACACACACAGACACAAACACACACATACGCACACGCACACACATATATGTATATATATTTATATACACAATATATATACATTATTTATATTTCATTCTCCCTTTTTCTTTTGTTTAACTGCCAGCCCACTGCCATGGAATAGAAGCGATTACGCCTTTTATCTATGAGGAACAACGACCATAATGAACCATAAAATATCCCGAAGAGGTTAATAACGTTACGCGTTATGATAACTGTCAAACCGCTATTCCCTCGATACCGATAAGAATACTGCACATTAATTACCGGAATAGCAATATGTTCAATGGCCTTACCAAGCAACTGTAGAGCGGGAATATAAAGCTCTTAACAAGCGAACTATAACGGGTCAAACGAGCGAACTATAACGGGTCAAACGAGCGAACTATAACGGGTCAAACGAGCGAGCTGATCGACATGTAATCATTACGAGCTTGTTGTTTAGATTTGTTTAAACCTTGCAACAGTGCCATTCCTGTGGTGTTTACAATAGGAATAGAATATCAACAGAAAAAAGGCAAATTCATTCATACTTTTATAGTCAGTCTGATCAATGTATTAAACATTCATGCATCTGTCAAAAAAAAATCATTTGCGCTTCATCTGTGAATGATAACGTTATTTCTGTGATGTTCGGGAAAATAATGTAATGACATAAGGAAACAAAATGATTACAAATTCATTCACACATTTAATTTCAACGATGATAAAACTGTATCATTTGTTTTTGTTTTTTTTCAAAACAGTTCAGCA
Source organism: Penaeus vannamei (assembly GCF_042767895.1). NCBI lineage: Eukaryota > Metazoa > Arthropoda > Malacostraca > Decapoda > Penaeidae > Penaeus > Penaeus vannamei. The sequence goes on from NC_091575.1 coordinate 18,149,340, forward strand.
CTCTGAATAAATGACGCCGCTCCCATTTAGTCACGCAGTTAAAACCGAAACAGAAGTTCTAATAATTGCCTAGCCATTATTTTCCACCTCCCTGCGTCAAACAACATTATTATTCACCTCTCACTCACTTTCCTCCTCTCCCTTCCTTCACTGTCTTTACATACTTGTATCTCTCATATTCCACCTTCCTTCCGCTACCCCTCCCTCCACATTCTTTGCCCCCCCCCTCCCCATCACGTCTCCCTCCCCCATCCCTATTCCTCATATCCATAATCCTACCATGTACCTCTCTCCCCCTCCCTTCTCCCTCCCCCTCCCTTCTCCCTCCCCTTCACC
>NC_091575.1:18157175-18159675 GCF_042767895.1 Penaeus vannamei
AGAGAGAGAGAGAGAGAGAGAGAGAGAGAGAGAGAGGAGAGAGCGAGAGAGCGAGAGAGCGAGAGAGCGAGAGAGCGAGAGAGCGAGAGAGCGAGAGAGGAGAGAGAGGACAGAGAGAGAGAGAGAGAGAGAGAGAGAGAGAGAGAGCGAGAGAGAGAGAGAGAGGACAGAGAGAGAGAGAGAGAGAGAGAGAGGGAGAGGAGAGAGAGAGAAGCAAGCGAAAAACGAATGAGGTAAAAAAGATAATATGAAACTGATGCAAATGAGAGAGAGAGAAATGAGGACAATTGGGGAAAAGACGGTAGTAAGGGAAGAGAAAGAGAGAAAGGGGGAAAACAGATGGGAAGAATCAGGAAGGAGAGTAGAGGTAATGGGGAAGAGAAGGGAAGAGGATAAATGGAAAGAGGAAGAGAGAAGCAAAGGAAAAAGAAAGAAAGAAAGAGGAGAGATAATAAAGGAGATTAGAGAAGAGGAAATGAAGAAGATCGGGTAAGACATTTAGAAAGATGGGGGAAAGAAAATGAAAAATGGAGGGGGAAATTTAAAAAATAGGCAGAAAACATAGAACAAAACGAAAGAGCCAAGAAATGTGATAAGGCGAAAGGAAGGAGGGAAAAAATGAGAGGCTGATAAAACAGAAACAGGGATCAAACAACAGGAACATGTGGTTAAATCGTAACAATGATAACAAAAATAATTAGTTTTCTGAATAAAATAAAATGAAACGAAAAAAAAATCATAGATATAGACGTAGCTCCATAGATATAGACAGACACATAGAAAACGAAGCCACGAAAAAAAAAGAAAAAGAAAAGAGAAAAAGGCAGAAAGAAAACGAAGCGACGTAAAAAAAAGAAGAAAGAGAGAGAGAAAAGGCAGTAAAGAAAGGGAAGAAAAGAGCGAGACCTTCGAGGCAAAAAAAAAAAAGAAAAAAAAAGGAGCTGTACCTGATATTTACGGCGACGAATATCGAGAAGAAGGTGACCACAGCCCGGCCATCAAGTGCGGCCAAGTGACAGCGCCAGAGCTTTACTTCTCATTACGCAGGATTACCAGGTCGTGTCTCGGAAGGGGGGGGGGGGATGGGGCCAGGTGGGGGTTGGAGGGGGGAGGAGAGGGAGGAAGATGGGAAGGTAGAGGAGAAGGAAGAAGAGGGGAAGGTAGAGGAGAGGGGGGAAGAGGGGGTTGGAGGGAGAGTGGAGGAGAGGGAGGAAAGGAAGGTTGAGGAGAAGGAGGAAGAAGAGAAGATAGAGGAAAGTGGGTGCAGGAGAGGGAGGAGGGAAGGGCGAAGGAGGGGAATGAAGGAAGGTGAAGGAGATGGAAGTAGGGGAAGAAGAGAGGGGAAGATGGGATGGTGAAGGAATAACAGGAAGAGGATGAAAGAGAGGGATGAGGGAAGGGAAGAATGGGGAGAGAAGAAGGGAGGGGAAGGAGGGGAATGATGGAAGAGGAGGAGGATGAAGGAAGAGAATATGGGAGGGCGAATGAGGGAAAGGAGGAGGGAAGAGAAGGAGGGTGAACTAGGGAAAGGATGGGAAGGGAAGAACAGAAGAGAGAGAAAGAAAAGAAAGGTGGATGAAAGAGGGGAAGGGAGAGGCAAGAGAGGAAAGGGGAGGGGAAGAAGGGAGCGAGGGTGATGAAAGAGAAAGAAAAAGAATGTGGGGAAAGAGAGAGAAAGAAAGGAGAGGTTAGGAAAGGAGTAAGGGTGATGAAGGAGAAAGAAAAAGAATGTGGGGTAGGAGATAAAAAGAGGCAGGTAGGGAAAGGGGAAGGAGAGGTTGGAAGAAAAGACAAAGGTGAGAAAAGAGAAAGGAAAGAAGACAGGAGAATAAAGAGAGAAGAGCGAAAGGAGAAGAGAAGAGAAAATGAGGGTGAACTTTAAAAGAAAAGAAAATCAAAACGTACTAAGGAGAAAAAACAGAGAAAAAAACAGAGATGTCCGAACAGAGCAAAGGTAAAAGTGAGATGATCAAAGAAAAATAAAAGGAAAGAAAATTCAAAAGAGCAAACGACACTAAGAAAAAGAAAGAAATAAAAAAAAACTATCCGAGCGAAAAAGTAAAATAATGATAATAAAAAAGTGAAGAACAGTAAGAAAAGAAAAATGAAAGAAAAGACATCCGAGCGAAAATGCAAGCAAAAGTAAAAGAAAGAAAGAAAAAAAAACGAGACAGCAAAAGCGGCGAACGGGCGCCCAACTCGCCGCCCACCGAGCGCCCGCAGCGAGAAACAACACGGCGAGACATTTACTATTCATGATTAGGCAACACATTCGAAGTTGGCATAAGTTGAAGCTCCCTCGGGTCGGCGCGGGTCCCGAGTGAGCGGGCCGAGTGCGCCGGCAAAGAAACTTGCCTTCGGAGCTCTTCTCGCTCATCCGGCGCGGGGACTTATTTCCCGTCGTCTGTCTGTCTGCAAGTCTGGGTTTGGCTGGCTGGCTGTCGGTCTCTGTCTGTCTGTCTGTCGGTCTCTGTCTCTGTCTGTTTGGCTGATTGTCTGT
>NC_091575.1:18169675-18189675 GCF_042767895.1 Penaeus vannamei
TGGTGGTGGTAGTGTGTGTGTGTGTGTGTGTGTGTGTGTGTGTGTGTGTGTGTGTGTGTGTGTGTGTGTGTGTGTGTGTGTGTGTGTGTGTGTGTGTGTGTGTGTGTATGTATGTATGTATGTATGTATGTATGTATGTATGTATGTATGTATGTATGTATGTATGTATGTATGTATGTTTGTTTGTTTGTTTGTTTGCTTGTTTGTATGTATATATGCACGGATGCTTGTATGTATGCATGCACTGATACATGTATATATGTACGTATGCATGTGTGTATGTTTGTATGTGTGTATGTTTGTATGTGTATGCATGTATGTGTGTATGTTTGTATGTGTATGCATGTATGTGTGTAAGAGTGTATCTGTGTAAACAACTTTAAAAAGCAACAGCAATAATAATTACACCAAAACGCTAAATTATCCATCAAAGCTTTTCTAGAAAATAAAAGAGGGCAAATTTACACAAACAATCAAAATTGCATTTTACATTGTACAAAAATGAGGCTGAAAACTTGCATGCAAAATGCTTGGAATATTCCACTGCTTATGAATTTAGAACCACAGTAGTAATTCAAATAAAAGTGTTGTTAATTAGTCTAACCAAAATGAGTATGAACTCAAATATTTGGGGAGGGGAAGGGGGTAAAGGTACTTGAGCAGTGAAATGACTTTCATAATACTATCATCATTACTCTTTAAAAAAATAAACGACAATAAAAAATAAATAATAATAATGGTAAATGATATAAGCGAGACAATAAGCAAAATACGTAATGATAATAATGGTGACAACATAGGATACCCAACAAATAAGGAGTAATAATAACACTAATAAATGATAAAAGCGATACAATGAGCAAAATAAGAAAATAGAAGAATGATGACAACATAGGATAGTATACGAATAACTAGACGAATAGTTCCTCGAGCACACTTACACCATATCATAGTCACGGAACTTTGCTATTAGGCAGGGATAATAGTTGTCTTAATTACCTGATAAGTATGAAATATTTAATCCTTCGTGATAATGAGAAAAACAAAAGGAGAAGCCATGATAACAGTGACTATAAGGATTATAGGATTCTTTCAAATACTGATATTGATAATAAGAACTCAGTGACGACGGTCACAAGCATACTGATGTCAATGGTAATGAAAGTAATGATAATAAAAAGGTGATAATAAGAGAGAGAGAGAGAGAGAGAGAGAGAGAGAGAGAGAGAGAGAGAGAGAGAGAGAGAGAGAGAGAGAGAGAGAGAGAGAGAGAGAAAGAGAGAGATTCGCACTCGTAAAATCAATGCAAAAAATCTAACACCTTTAATTACTTGTCAGAAGACCTTGTACAAAAAATAATAATGACACAAACTATATGACTTCACGAATGTAGCCCTCATAAAAAGCAAGAGAGAGAAAGTGAGAGAGAGAGAGAGAGAGAGAGAGAGAGAGAGAGAGAGAGAGAGAGAGAGAGAGAGAGAGAGAGAGAGAGAGAGAGAGAGAGAGAGAGAGAGAGAGAGACAGACAGACAGACAGACAAAAATAATGACAAACGTTCCAGCCTCCTCCCTCCCCTCCCCACACCATCTTCTCTACCCGTCCCTCCTTAACCCCTCCACCCTCCACCTCCCACCCCCACCACCCCCATCCCCCACCACCACACCCCCTAAGCCAACCAGCCTCACACACCTATAATCACAGAGCGTAAAAAGACGCACAAAGACACAAAGGTGAGATGCGTGAGCCAATTAAAAGCCGATGCATCTTGCAAGGGCCAATCTCGGTCCGGGGGGGGATGGGGGTGGAGGGGGTAGTGGGAGAGGAAGAAGGGGGTGGGAGAGGAGGAAGGAGGTGGGAGAGGAGGAAGGAGGTGGGGGAGGAGGAAGAAGGTGGGAGAGGAGGAAGGGAGTGGGAGAGGGAGAGGAGATTGGGAATAGAGGGAGAGGAGATTGGGAATAGAGGGAGAGGAGATTGGGAATAGAGGGAGAGGAGATTAGGGATAGACGAGTGAGGAGAGGAGGAAGGGAATGGAAGTGGAGGAAGGGGGTGGGAGAGGGAGAGGGAATGGAGGAAGGTGGTGAGAGAGAGGGTGAGGAGAGTGGGAATAGAGGGAGAGGAGATTAGGGATAGACGAGTGAGGAGAGGAATGGGAGAGGAGGAAGGGGAATGGGAGAGGGAGGAAGGGGAATGGGAGAGGAGGAAGGGGAATGGGAGAGGAGGAAGGGGAATGGGAGAGGAGGAAGGGGGTGGGAGAGGGAGAGGGAATGGAGGAAGGTGGTGAGGTAAGGAGAAGGAGAGGAAGTTGGAGATAGAGGAGTGAGGGGAGGTGGAGGGGAGAGGGAAAGGAGAAAGGGGGTGGAGAGAGGGAGAGGAGAGATTGTGGATAGAGGAGTGAGGGGGAGGGGAATGGGAAATAAGGAAGGGGATAGGATGGGAGAGGAGGAAGGGGATAGGAAGGAAGAGGCGGAGGATTGGAAAAGAGTGGTAGGCAAGAGAGGGGTGCTGAGGAAGAGGGAGAGCGGAATGGGTGAGAACGATGGGGCTAGGATGGAAACGGATAAAGAGGTGGGCGATAGGAGGGAGGAGAGGGGCGAGATAGGAATGTATAAGGGAGAAGTGAAGATGGGAGATGAGAAGGAGAGGGGAAGAGGAGAGAGAACGCAAACGAAAGAGGGTTAAGGAGGGGATTGCAGGAAGACAGGAGATAAAGTGTTGAGAGCGAAGTTAAAAAGAAAAGTAAGAGCTATGTGCAGATAAAGGAAATCCATCAAACAAACAAATCTGCAAGCAAAAAATATAAATCAATCAATAAATAAATAATAATAATAAGAAGAAGAAGAAGAAGAAGAAAGAAAGAAAAATGTTAACTCATACCAGGCGGATCACAAGAAAACAAGACAAAAAAATTCATAATCAAAATAACCCAGAAACAAATCTCAAATTTCCCCGTAGGAGCGCCTTCCCTCTCCCACCCCCTATCCCCCACCCCCACACCCTCACACCAGACATACAGATCATCGTGTTAATATGCGACCATTGATAATGAAGACAATGAGCTGTTTGCATGTCAAAGAGAGAGAGAGGGGGGTAGAGAAAGAGAGAGAAGGGGGGGAGAGAGAGAGAGAGAGAGAGAGAGAGAGAGAGAGAGAGAGAGAGAGAGAGAGAGAGAGAGAGAGAGAGAGAGAGAGAGAGAGAGAGAGAGAGAAAGAAAGAGAGAGACAGACAGACAAACAAACAAAGAGAGGCAGACAAACAGACAGAGCGAGAGAGAAGAAAGACCTAACCACAGCAAACAAGATTACAAGAATAGCAAGTGCCGCGGGTACATTCAAAGGCTCGCCCGGTTTATATTTTATGGCCGCAGAAGAAAAATCGGAGAAGGGGAAGCGGGAAGAAGGGATAAGGAAGAGGGTGAAAAGAGTAGGGAAGAAGAGAGTTTGGAGAACAGTAGGGGAGTGGAGAGATAAGTAGAAGGGGAGTTGGGAAAAAGAATAGGGAATTGGGGAGATATGTAGGGGAGAATAGGGTTTGGGGAATAGTAGGGGAATGGGGAGAGGAGTAGGGGTGTTGGGAGAAGAACAAGGAAGTAGGGAGATAAGTAAGGGAGGGGGCATATGTAGGGGAGAGGGGAGTTTGGAGATGAGTAGGGGAATGGAAAAAAGAGAAGGGGAGTTGGGAGAAGAATAAGGAAGTAGGGAGATAAGTTGGGGAGGGGAGTTTGGAGAAGAGTAGGGGAATGGGTAGAAGAATAGGGAAGCGGGGAGATGAGTAGAGGTGTGGGGAAATATGTAGGGGAGAGGGGAGTTTGGGGAAGAGTAGGGGAGAGGGGAGTGGAGATACTGGGAGACATAAGAGGGATTGCGAAGACGGGACTGGGGGCGTGGGAGGCAAGAGGAAAGAGTAGGGAGACGGATAAGGGGAGGTATGATAAGGGGAAGGGATGAAAGGAAAGAAAGAGAGGGAATACATAAGATAAAGAATAGTGGAAAGGAGGAGGAAGGAGGAGGAGGAGGAGGAGGAGGAGGAGGAGGAAGGAGGAGGAAGGAGGAGGAGGAGGAAGAAGGAGGAGGAGGAAGGAGGAGGAGGAAGAAGGAGGAAGAAGAAGGAAGAGGGAAGAAGAAGAAGAAGAAAGAAGGGAAACAGGGAGTACGAAAATAATTTATTTAGGAAGATATTGGAAACTCGTATATTCCTTCTAGATCCATTTTTTATCATTCAACATCCAAACGGTGATGACAAATCCATTAGAATAAAAATTATAATCTTTCGTGTGTTTTCTGCGTCTTTGGTAATTCTCTCTTTTTCCCCTCTCTTGCTCTTCCTATTTATGTTTTGCTTTCATATTCACCAACAATTTCCGTTCCACTGCAATGCTAGCAATGTTGCATTCTCGCCTCGTGTTGCAACATGCATTGGCATCACCCATGGGTAATAATGCCTTTCCCTTGTCTACTGTTTCTTTTTTACGGTTGCTTCCTTAATTTTCCTCTGTCACTCTTACTCTCTTTCACTTAACTTGATTCTAGCCCTGTCTCTTCCTCTGTGTCTGTGTGCCTGTGTCTCTGTCTCTGTCTGTCTCTCTCTCTCTGCCTCTGCCTCTGTCTATGTCTATGTCTGTCTAGTCTATGTCTATGTCTATGTCTATGTCTGTCTAGTCTATGTCTATGTCTATGTCTGTCTATGTCTATGTCTGTAACTACGTCTATGTCTGTGTGTCTGCCTCTATATCTGTCTCCGTCTCTCTCTTTTAGCTATCAATCTCAAATTCCATGACTCTCGTCTAACCATTTACACTCATTGGTTTTACGACTATGACTAAACGAAGAGAGAGAGAGAGAAAAAGAGGAAGAACTACAGAAAGAAAAAGGCAAGGGAAGATGAAGATAAGAAAGAGAAAGCCAAGGAAGTCAGAAGAATATACAAGCCACGAACATCTTTATGCCCGAAAGCGAAGGAGGGTCCAATGCTGGCGCTGAATTTAGGGTCAAAAGATCATAATCCTAACATTATGTAATTTCCACTCGGCTCTTGATGATAGGATTCATTGGAACGATTTATGAAAAATATAAGTATATGAAAATCGATAGTAAAAAAGAAAGAAGAAAAAATAGGAAATCAAAGTTTATTTCTTACAGGCGTCGTACAATCAGTTCCTCGCGCCTATCCTTACCCCTCGGTGGTCCTCTCTTCATGGCATTCAAACGATTCACTTACTACGAAAAATATTGCGCAATAGAACCGAAAACGCTTTAAAATATTCATTAGGCGGCAACAATTTATGCAAAGAAAAAATAGCAACGAAGGGATATTTTAAACATTCACGCGGGCAGATCCCCCATCGGGAACGCATCCCGGTGTGGCGCTGCAGGTTCCCGTTTTCTATGACTATTTTTTCTCTCTATTTCTTTCTTGTCTGTCTGTCTGTCTGTCTGTCTGTCTGTCTGTCTGTCTGTCTGTCTCTTCCTGTCTGTCTGTCTCTTCCTGTCTGTCTGTCTCTTCCTCCCTCCCCCTCTCTCTCCCTCTCCCTTTCCTAAGCATACAATTACTTCACTCTTAACAAAGGTCAGAAAGAATTATTATTTAAAATACTGCTTCCGGGCCACGATTCCGAGAACCCTGATTGCTCGAAACTGTAGGCGTTCCGTTCCTTTATGTTTGTCAATTTTTCTTCTCCATCGTCATGTTTTCAAAATAAATCAAATCCTGTCATCGTCGGTAGTATTGTCGCTGTTGTCATCACCGTCAAGACAAGAATTCCTTCATGATTGTTGCAATTCAGGTAATTCTGATAGTACTGAAAAAAATCTGTCTATGGCTACGGCTATGTAATCATGGGTTCAGCCACGTTGATAGGCATCTTACTACTCTCGCTATGAAGGACATAAATCGAGCATTAATTCACTGATAACGTTATCTTGGAAAGGGTGAACACCAATTTTAATTTATTGCAGTTGTGAACTTTGCAAGTCAGATTGATTTTCTTTTTTCTTTTTTTTCTTTTCTTTTTTGGTATAATTTTTCATGGTATAGATGAAGTGGGTAAACATTTTTTTGCGTGAGATGAATTAATATTCGTCGGTTACATCATAATGTGGATGAATGCTTAGGAAAGGGAGAGGGAGAGGGAGAGAGAGGGATAGGAAGGAAGAGAGGGGAAGGAAGGGAGAGAGAGAGAGGAAGGAAGGGAGAGAGGGGAAGGAAGGGAGAGAGAGGGGAAGGAAGGAAGAGAGAGGGGGAGGAAGGAAGAGAGAGGAAGGAAGGGAGAGAGAGGGGGAGGAAGGAAGGGAAGGGAAGGAAGGAAGGAAGAGAGGCGAAGGAAGGAAGGAAACGAGGGAAAGGAAGGAAGGAAGAGAGGGGAAGGAAGGAAGGAAGAGAGAGAGAGACAGACATACAGAGACAAACAGGTATCTAGACAAGACAGACAAAGAGAGACACACAGACCAAAAACATTACCCGTAAATAAACCCCGATACCCTGCTACCAGCTCCCTCCTACCATACCTCCCAACTCCCCCCACCTCACCCATATACCCCCCTCTACCCATCCTCCCACCCCCCTCTACCCACCCTCCCACCCCCTCCCTCTTCCCCCTCCTCTGGGCGTATCTGTCTGCGTGACATCTTTAATCACTCCACACAAGAAAATTGACAACGGCCTTTGAAGCTTGTCCTTAATTGAAGAATGAGAGGAAGTGGCGGAACAGACGAAAAGCAAAGCGAGGGAACGAAAGAGATGAAAAGACGAAGGGCGAGGTAGCTAGATATGGACGAAGAGGAAGAGGAAGCGAAACGGATAAATGGCACTGGGATACAAAGAGAAAGGGGGAAATGAGGAGGAGATGGCGAGGAAGAACGGAAAGGGGTAGAGAACGAGAATTGGAGAGAGAAATATAAATATAAATAGAGAGAGAGATGAAGCGAGGAAGAGAGGGAGAAGGGAGAAGAAACAGAAATGAGAGAGAGTTGATGAGACGGAGTGTATGGCTTTGAAGCCTTATTCAACCCTACTATTAATGTTGTCACTATGGATCTGCACCAACCTCAGATATCTTGTACCAGGTAATGTATATTCGTGTGTAATGTCGAAATAAAAAAACCTGCGTGTTAAAAGAGATAGAGGGAAATGGAATCAGTCTATGAATGAAAAATAACATAGCTAAAAGAATGTAAATACAAAAAAATAAGGACAAGAAAAAAAAGATGATCAAGAATAAGAATATAAACAAAAATTAAAATAATAAAAACAAGGATGATAATCATAAATGCATAAAAGGGACTAGAACAAAAATAATAAGAATAACAAAAGACAAAAATCGAAAACAACAACAAAATGCTCCACAAGGCAAGGACCAAAATCCCTCTCAGAATACATTTCTCTCACTCAAAATTCACTTATTTGCGTATCAGATCTCCGTTATTGCATGCATCAGACTACTTAACTCGATATCTCATCTGATTATCGTCCCTCGCCTCAATTCCGCCGTTGCACTGATACAGGATGATGCAACAAGCAAGTGCTCTTTGAAGTTCTTGTAACACTCACTCTCCCTGACTTCCCTCTCCATGTGTCCCCGTTATTTGACCTCAGCTGACCCAAATCGTGTTCTTTGATAAGCTCTGTCTCTCCGTTTCGTGTTCTCCTGCCTTGTATCATTGGGTTATGGATGAAGATACTTTATCTTTGTAAAGGCTAAAGGGTGTTTTGTATACCCAGTAAGATTACCTCACTTTAAGCTTTTGTAGTTATGGAGTCAAAGGAGAAGCAAACAGCAAACAGAGAAGTTGACGAGCCTGAACATTATCTCAAATAGCTCGTAGCCATTAAATACGGGTTGGGAAAAGGTTCTGGTGATGAAACTCGGTATTCTGGTCCTTCTCTCGCTCTCGCTCTCCCTCTCATATGTACATATAAACATACACAATGCACACACACATACACACACTCATCTTGATTTATATATATATATATATATATATATATATATATATATATATATATATATATATATATATATACATATACATATACTCATGTTAGGCTTCTAAATAAGGAAGAGTGAAGGCGCCACAAGTTTCCCCAACACTCCGCTCGCTGTTCCTCGCATCCAACTTCCGCCCAGCTTCGTAAACTGAACAAAAGACAGTAATCATTCAGGGAACAGCGGCTCAGATTGCCCGTCCGTTTTCATTCCCCGATTCCCGGATCTTTCAGTTAGGCCTAACGCAATTTGCCGGAAAAGTTCCCGACGTCGCCCCAAGATGGGCGGCCGCGTGGGAATAGGCACCAGTAATGACTCTTGTTATAGGAGGGCAAACTATGCGAGGATGACGAGGGCAAGGGAGGGACGGAGAAATAATTTCCGTCTTTCAGTTTCATTACTTTTTTTTCATTTTTTCCTTGAGACAAAATATCATCTATCTTTCAGTTTCATTATCTTTTTTTAGGACAAAATATCAGTTTATATCAAATATACAAGAGCATATCTGAAGATGCTAATTAACCTTAACTGTACATAGTGTATTTAAAAGAAATAAAGCAAACCGACTATGCCGACGTACTTCCGCCCACGCTGCACCCGATGTGTATCTGCAGGGCATCCATCGCGCGGGCGTGGGCGTGTTCTTTAACTTCCGGGAATTTATTAGCCTTAATATCCGGCGCGCAGAGAACCATCGCTCGGGAATTTCGCGATCGGCATTCCGGGATTCCGACGCACAGGATTTTCGTTCGCGATTCCGAGCGTGATAGCCGGGGGGAGGGGGGGGGGAGATAGTCGGATGAGGGTGCGGGCGTGTGGCTATGTGGGCGTGTGGATATGTGAGCGTGGGGAAATGTGCGCGTGGGGAGATGTGGATGTGTGGGAGAGGGAGTGGGGAGGCATTATGCTATCGTGGGTCGAGAGCAAGTGGAAGACTGGGGAGAGTGAAACCGAAGGTGGATTGTGGATATTCGAGCTCGGAGTTGACGGCGGATGTGTGGAAGATGGAGAGAGTAAGGTAGGTAGGGAGATGAGTGGAATCAGTTTAAGACTTGAGCTCTGAGCAAGTTGGTTTGAAGTGTGTTGGGCTTGGGAGAGGGAAGGGGTAGTATGGGTGGGGAGGTAGAGGAGTTGGAGTGGGCGCTGGTTGTGGGTATAAGGGCGTGAGGAATAGGGGAAGGGAAGTGTGAGTGGGGGGATGGATGCATCGAGTAGGACGGGGAGGTATGTGGTAGAGGGGAGAGGAGGAAAGGGAGACTGGAGGGGAGAGAAGGGGAGGGGAGAGAAGGGGAGAGGAGGAAAGGGAGAGTGGAGGGGAGGAGAGGGGAGGGGAGGGGAGGGGAGGGGAGAGAAGGGGAAGGGAGGGGAGGGGAGTGGATAGGAGGGGAGGGAGAGCGGAGAGGTGTAGGCATAAAGCTGGATGTGGATTGTGGATAACCCGTGAGGAAAAGATGGACTGGTCGGGGAATATCAGCATAGGAGGATGAGGAGAGAAAACAGGGAGGCGCAAACGTGGGGTTGTGGGTCATGGCGACGTGGGTTGTGGATACGTGGCTGGGTTGTGGAAGGGAAGGAAAGGGAGAGGAAAACGGGACACGTATAACCCCCTCTCACGCCATACTCCGTTACTGGACGCGTTGAAATGCCCGAATGGCGTGACCGAAAATCTTCGAAATCGGGTCGTTGTTATTGTTGAGGTTTTGGTAGAAAGGGGGAAAGGGGGGTGGGGGTGTTATGAAGTAATTATGGTCTTTTTCTGGTAGATTTGTGGTAGAAAAATGGGCAGATTTTATATGCAGGAGCCAACGCTGGGTGTCATTGTGTGATTAAAGGAAAATGAGAGATTGCGATTGGGGAACGAAATGTGGGCTTGTGTTTTCTCGTCTGTCTGTCTCTTCCTCTCTATCTCGCTCTCTACGTCGCTCTCTACCTCGCTCCTTACGTTGCTCTCTATCTCGCTCTTTACGTCGCTTTCTGTCTCGCTCTCTTGCTTTTTCCTTTTCTCTGCATCTCCCTGCAGCTGCACAGTATCCTGCATCTGCTCTTCATCGCCACATAATACATACGCTTAATGCAAAGCGTGGTTTGCACAATGGTATTAAGCCTCAGCAAAATGATATTGGCATGACCTAAGTTGGATGTAGGAGGATGTACTACACACAATATTTTACTTGACTCCATTACCGCGTGTGAGGAGGCAGGAAGAGAAAAAGAATAGTATTTCTAAAATGAATCTTTATCTGTTGAGTTATAACGGGGCAACAACATACATAGCATACACCCATAACCAGTAAGATAGTCTCCAATCAGATTACTCCTGAATTAGAATACATTATCATATAATTTCAACAGTGCTGGAGAGCGTTCAGTGTAGTAGTCATACCGTTACAAACAACAGACTACACCGTATTACCCAGCCTGGTATTTCTCTTACGATGATTGATCTCTTGCATCACAATGACGGTACTAATCAATAAAATCATATTTTTTTACCTATTTTACATGAAGAAACAACATAATGAACAAAACCAAACTCACAGCCTATTACACGCACAAAAGCCGCGATATTCAGCAAAGCCGTACGCCTTACGCACAATATCCCATGGGAAACGGCAATAGCATTTACATTAAGTTAGTTACTTGGAAATTATACGATCTAATAAACCTCCTTCTGTATCATTTATCAGGCAGAGCGAAGCGAGAGCAAGGCTGCTGGAGGAGAGAGTCTGAAATACACAGTGCCGGCGCGAGTTAATGTTTCGTGATGAAAATAATTGACAGGGAAATAATTGCGATTTATCTACTGCGGAATGTGATATTGGATTAGATTCCGCTCCGCTCCGTTTGTGTGTGTGTGTGTGTGTGTGTGTGTGTGTGTGTGTGTGTGTGTGTGTATGTGTGTGTGTGTGTGTGTGTGTGTGTGTGTGTGTGTGTGTGTGTGTGTGTGTGTGTGTGTGTGTGTGTGTGTGTGTGTGTGTGTGTGTGTGTGTGTGTGTGTGTGTGTGTGTGTGTATAGGTGTGTGTAGGCGCGCGCGCGTGCGTGCGTGCGTGCGAGCGTGCGTGTGTGTGTGTGTGTGTGTGTGTGTGTGTGTGTGTGTGTGTGTGTGTGTGTGTGTGTGTGTGTGTGTGTGTGTGTGTGTGTGTGTGTGTTAACTCTTACCCACTCTTAACTACCAACATGCTAACAACCATCGGTCTAATTACGCGCAGTTTACGATTGCTCACTGACCGTAAAATTACTCGTTGCAAGGAAGACCAAGACGCTATGAATATGCAACGTGCGGTTCACGAAGCGAGCTGTTTACTCCTCGGTAGCAATGCACGTTATGCGCGTAAATAATCGCACATACATACAGACAGAGAAGTGTACATGCATACAGACACAGTGTGTGTGTGTGTGTGTGTGTGTGTGTGTGCGTGCGTGCGTGCGTGCGTGCGTGTGTGTGCGCGTGCGTGTGGGTGTGTGGGTGCGTGCGCGTGGGTGCGTGCGTGCGTGTGCATGCGTGCAAGTGTACGTGTGTATAAAGACAAATAAAGAGAGAGGGAAGCATATACATAGATATCCACAACAAAACAGATATCTTCCCAGTAATCTGTTATTGCGATCAGTCTTACTATAAAACAGATGAAAGTTGATATCCTTACTTCGCGACGAGCGGCTTAAAGCAAGCACTTTCAAGGGAATCAAGCACGAGTGGAAACAGGGAAGCAGTGAAGTGGTATACAAAGGGATATTGTTTATGTGTACTTAATGCAAAAAAAATAAATAGAGGTAAGCATTATTCATTTATTTCACTGTTGCTATTAGATGTACACGATCACACAAACAGAAGAAATAACAAAGAAAGAAAGAAAGAAAAAAAAGAAGGAAAAGGAAAACAAAAGAAATATAGAAACACACGCGCATATTAGAAAAGGAAAAGGCAACAGAAAAAAAGAAAAAGAAAAAAATATATAGATACAAAGAGAAAGCTCAAAGAATGCGATGTGCACTCACCGACATATCAATCCTCCGACCTTTCACGCCCGCGCTTCCTGTCACTCAGATGCTATCCCGACAGCTGTTACGTTCCGCCGAGACAAGAGAGGGCGGACTGGGTCAAGATTACGTCCTTGCGGTCGAGAGAAATTTCCCCCCCCCCCAAAAAAAAAAAAAAAAAAAAAAAAAGTTTTATACTTATATTGATCAATGTTGGATTCGAATTACCTCTCTCTCTCTCTCTCTTTCTCTATCTCTGTTTCTGCCTCTCTCTGTCATTCATTCTGTCTCTGTCTCTGCCTCTTGCCTTTCTCTCTCTCTTTCTCTTCTCTCTCAGCTTGCTATCTTCGATAATACAATCAGGACTGTATTATTTTGATATTTTATGCATGCAAATAATTTTTTTTTACTAGACTGATTAAACGGTTTTATCACTCATAAATCTAGCTGAATATGTAGATGTATGAATAAAAATAATAAAAAAAACATAAATCAATTTTTTTTTATAACGGAGCAATAAGAACACGGACAATATTACTGCTTAAATAAGACTGCATAACTATTTCATATTCGCTCCAAAAACAACCTAGATTATAGCAAAACCCGCGTGTGTGCACGTATCAGCCGCCAATTAATCTGGAGTAAATTATTCTCTTTCATTCGCAAACTACAAAGCTAATTTGGACTAACATATCCTACGAAGGCTGTGCTGTATCCCTGCCCGTGCATATACAGTATATTTCCCTGTATATATATATATATATATATATATATATATATATATATATATATATATATATATATATATATATATATATATATAACTATATGTATATATATATAATAATATATATATATATATATATAACAATATAAATAAATATATATATAACAATATAAATAAATATATATATATATATATATATATATATATATATATATATATATATATATATATACATATACATGTGTGTGTGTGTGTATGCATATATGTGCATTAAATATAATGCAAAAATATATACATGTGTGTGTGTGTGTGTGTGTGTGTGTGTGTGTGTGTGTGTGTGTGTGTGTGTGTGTGTGTGTGTGTGTGTGTGTGTGTGTGTGTGTGTGTGTGTACTCTCACATACACATACATTCACATACGCACACATAAACATACATGCATACCATATTCATAAGGGTTTCCATATAAGTACATTTTTTCTTCCTTTTTCTTTTTAAGGGAGTTATTCTCCTCTTTCTTTTGTTCCTTTTGCTCTTCTACTAATTGTTTTTTTTTTCTTTTTCTTTTCTTTTACCAATTCACTCTCTTCTCACGAGATACATTAAAGTCACGACTGACCTTTCAAACTCGGACCGGGGATGAATATGTATAATCAATTCATGTTCAATTGTACTACATGGAACCTTGTCATTTGCGTTCATCTGTAGTTCTTTGCCTTTAACTGCTTCTTCATTTTCTTTTTTCTTTATCTTGGTCTCTCTCTCCTTTTTTCAAGCTCTCCTGGTCTTATCTTTTCCCGCTCTCTCTCTCTCTCTCTCTCTCTCTCTCTCTCTCTCTCTCTCTCTCTCTCTCTCTCTATCTATCTATCTATCTCTTTATCTTATATATATATATAAGATAAAGAGATAGAGAGAGAGAGAGAGAGAGAGAGAGAGAGAGAGAGAGAGAGAGAGAGAGAGAGAGACGAAGGGGAGGGAGGCAAAAGAGAGAGAGAGAGAATGAGATAGATAGATAGAGAGAGAGAGAGATGAATGTATATTTATGTGCTTATGTGTGTGTGAATGTGTATGTGCATGTGAGTGTACATACGCACACATACATATATGTATGTATGTATGTATATATATGTATATATATGTATATATATATATATATATATATATATATATATATATATATATATATACATATATATATACATACATACATACATATATGTATGTGTGCGTATGTACACTCACATGCACATACACATAAACACACATAAATATACATTCATCTCTCTCTATCTATCTATCTATCTCATTCTCTCTCTCTCTTTTGCCTCCCTCCCCTTCGTCTCTCTCTCTCTCTCTTGTATTCTTGTTTTCTCTTGGGTTGACTTTCCTTCATTTTTTATGCTGTGTTTGTCCTTTTTTGTCCCTTTCTCCCTCTCTATTATCTTCGTCTCCATGCACTTTTTATTATTACTCTTATCCTTTTGTTTCCTTTTCTTTATCCCAGTCATCCGTTTATTTCTCTTACTTAACCCCATCCTTCTATTTATCCATTCTCCCATTTCTTCGTTATTTTTCATTACTAATTCATCTTTATTTTCTTCTATTCCTGTCATTCTCTTCCTCCTCCACGTCCTTCTTTTTTCATTTCATTCATCCTTCCTCTCCTCTTCTTCCAATTTTTCTTTCTCGTCTTCTTGCTCTCTCTCTTCTTCCCTCTCCTTTTCATCTTCATCCCCTTCTCCCTCTTCCCCTTCCTCTTGTTTCTTGTCCTGTCTCTTTCTCCCTGTTTTTGTAATGACTCCTCCATGTCTCTCTCTTCTCCTTCTATTTCTTCCCTCTCCGTTTCATCTTCATCCCCTTTTCTCACTCCTTTCCTCCTCTTCCTCTTCCTTCTCTACCTCTCTTACTCTCCCCACCTTCTGCCTCATCTTCTCTCCTTACTATTTCTTCCTACTCCTTTTCAACTTAATCCCTCTCCCCTTCCTCCTTTTTCTACTCCTCCTTTTACCTCCCTTTCTCTCCCCACCCTCCAACAACTCCTCCTCATCTCCTCTTCCTCCCCTTCTCTCCCACTCCTTTTCAACTTTATTTCCTCCTCCCCTTCCTCTTTTTTCTCCTCCCCCTTCTACCTCTCTTACTCTCCTCACCTCCCAATGTCTCCCCCTCATCTCCTTCCTTTCCCTCTTCTTTCCCACTCCCTTTCAACATGATTCTCTCCTCCCCTTCTCCTTCGCTACCTCCTTTCCTCTCCTCACTGTCCTATGACACCATCTCAGCTTTCTCCTCCTTCCCACTCCTATTTAACTTCATTCCTTCCTCCTCCCTTACTCTCCTCACTTTTCAATAACTCCACCTCATCTCCTTCCCCTTCCTTCTCATTCCCACTCCTTTTTACCTTCATTCCCTCCTCCTCTACTCCCTTTATTCTCCTCACCTTCATATGACTCCACCTCATCTCCTTCCCCTTCCTCCTCCTTCCCACTCCCTTTCAACATCATTCTCTCTTCCCCCTTCTCTATCTCTCCCTCCCTTACTCTCCTCACCTTCCAACAACACATCATTTCCTTCCCCTTCCTCTTCCTTCCCACTCCTATTCACCTTCATTCTCTCCTCCCTTTCCTCCTTTTCCCCCTCCACCTCCTCTCACCCATCCAATCCTTCCCCATTTTCAACGCAGGTACATCACCCCGAGCACCTACCACATCGCCTTCCAGGACAAAAGTACCTCAGAAATCACGCCAGGGTTTCGAGGTGGGAAACGGCAGCGTCAAAGAATCACCTGCTCCCCTGATGGGCAACACCGGGCGTAAATAATTCACGGTGACGCGATGGCAACCTTTCAATCTCTCTCTCTTTCCTTTCTTATTCTCGTGCGGGATTTTCCTATACTTTTACTTTTTCCTAGGTTTATCTATATTATTGTTACAACTGTTATTTTTGGTTTGTCATTGTTATAATTGTTATTTTTGGTTTGTCATTGTTATAATTATTTTTGGTTTATCATTTTTACTATAATTTTTGCTATTATCATTGTTATTATTGTTATCATTATCACTGTTAGTTATTAATGTTACTGTTGCCTTTGTTATCAGTCATTGTTGCTTTCGTTATCAATATTATTATCATTATCTTATTATGATTACTTTATCACCATCAATATTACTATCATAATTTTCAGCATAATCACCATGATCACTATTGTTGTTATAACTATTGTTAATATCATTATTACTCTTATTATTAATACTTTTATCATTTTTTGTATTATTGTCATTCTTTTATAATCATCATCATTATCATGATCATCATTAATATCAATTCCATCATTAATATCATTATCACTATCATTAACAATATTATACCACGCTTATCATGATTACTATCATTACCACTTATATTATCATTATCATTACTATTACTACTAAAATTAATGTTGTTATTCCTTTTATTACTTACATCATCATTATTACTCTTTCATTCCTCTTCTACCTTCAGTAATTATTTTTACTTCTCTAATTCTTTTCTTCCCTTCGTTCACTCGCACGATTCTGTCTCCTT
The DNA here is from genome assembly GCF_042767895.1 of Penaeus vannamei. Lineage (NCBI taxonomy): Eukaryota > Metazoa > Arthropoda > Malacostraca > Decapoda > Penaeidae > Penaeus > Penaeus vannamei. The sequence continues at coordinate 18,185,917 of NC_091575.1, forward strand.
CATCTTCATCGTATCTCCTTCCTTTTGGTATTTAATTTGTTTTATAAATTAGTTGCAAAAGAAAAGAGAAGAGAAAAAAGATGAAAGCGAGGGGGAAACAGAAGATAGAGAAAAGAAAAAGATAAGAAACATTTTGCAGACACTCAGGCACGCTGGCACTCACGCTCACACACTTAGACACACCCACATGCACTTAGGCACTCACATATACACATGCATCCACAGACACACAAGATTATCCACTTTTAGACAAACTCGTAAACTCACACATATAAAGATAGTCACATAGTCACAGTCACATAGTCACATAGTCACATAGACACAGACACACAGACACACACACACACACACACACACACACACACACACACTAATAACAATAAGAGTGCACTCACCTTCCTACCCCCCTCCACTCCCCTGCCTGCCCCCCTCCACTCCCCTCCCCCCCCCCTCCACTCCCCTGCCTCCTCCCCTCCACTCCCCTTCCTCCTCCCCTCCACTCCCCTGCCTCCTCCCCTCCACTCCCCTTCCTCCCCCTCCACTCCCCTTCCTCCTCCCCTCCACTCCCCTTCCTCCTCCCCTCTACTCCCCTTCCTCCCCCTCCACTCCCCTTCCTCCCCCTCCACTCCCCTGCCTCCCTTTCCAGCGGGCATGCTTACATAACGCTGAGAATTTTTAGCTGGTACATTAAATCTACGCTTGCCTGCACTTGCTCTCTTCTCTCTCCTCTTTTCACTCTTTCATCTTTCCTTTTTTTCCCTTGATTATGGCTCTTCTGTCTGGTTGCTTTTGGTTTTTAGTTTTCATTTTTTGGCGTAAATCAGTTGTTTATTTGCCTGTTTCAGTTATTCACTGATATCCATTTATGTGTTTATCATAATTTTCTGTCCCTTGCATTCATACGTAAGCTATCCCCCCCAACTCAGACTTACACTCTTACACACACACACACACACGTTCGCTCGCTCGCTCGCTCTGTGTGTGTGTGTGTGTGTGTGTGTGTGTGTGTGTGTGTGTGTGTGTGTGTGTGTGTGTGTGTGTGTGTGTGTGTGTGTGTGTGTGTGTGTGTGTGTGTGTGTGCGCGCGCGCGTGTGTATGTGTATGTGTATGTGTGTGTGCGTGTGTATGTGTATGTGTGTGTCTGTGTGTCTGTGTGTCTCCTTTCTCCCTCCGCCTTCTCCCTTTCCCTTCCCCATCCCCTTCTCCATCGCCTTCTCCTTCTCTCCCTCTCTCTGCAGGTACCGAGACCAGGCCAACCAACATATGCGACTCGACAGAGCAGCACGAGGATCACTGTCATCATTATCATACAGAAAATACAAAGTTTCCACGCCACAACACAGACAAGTAGGTCATAAACGCAAACAGAAGACATTTTAAACTTACAGCATGTTCCTTTGGTGTACTAACCTTTGATGGCTTCGTTTTCATTATATAACGAAAACAGGTTATGGTTTTAATGGTGTTATCGTTGTTAAGACGCTCATTTCACATTCTAATAATTTGTGATGATGATGTGATGTTGAGAATGATAATAACGATAACAATAATAATGCGATAATACTATCAACAGTATCACTAACAACAACATCAATATGAATAATAATAATAATGATAAAGACATTAAGGATCAGAATATGAACAAAGACAATAATAATGATCATAATGATAAAGATAACAACGGCAAAATTAACGATTACAGTAACGAAACTGATAACGATAATAATTATGAAACATAATAACAATGAACAAACAAACACAGTGATAGAACAACGTAGAAAATAGTAATACCGATAATCATGAGAATTGTAACAAAATAAATAAACGCGGGATGGCATCGCCCACTTACTTTCTCCAGCAACAAACTAAAGATCCATCACAGTATTAAAAAAAAAACGAAATATTAATTTTCAAGCATAGGAAAAAGAGGGGAAAAACTACTCTACTGATCTCTACTGATCCTGGAAAAAATAAGTGTGCGTGTGTGTGCTTACGTGCAAGCAGACGACGGAAAGCACACTTGGCCTAGCTAACACGCACACAATCAGTTTAAAGGATAATATGCTGAAACACTAACAATGACCACATGTTTTCAGTTCACTGCAAAACAATGCTTGCATCGGCGTGGGAAATACTGGGAGCAAATGTTCAAAAGGGTGAAAGTTTTTTTCTGGTCACCTTTGTCTGTGCGATGGAAGACGGAAAATATCTATTTATCTATCACACACGCTAACGCACTCGCGCGCGCACACACACACACACACATAGATAGACAGAAAGGAATAGATATGAAATATATGCACGCACGCAGGCGCACGTGCACGTGCACATACACATACACATACACATACATACACACATACACACACACACACACACACACACACACACACACACACACACACACACACACACACACACACACACACACACACACACACACATACACACATATACACATATACACATATACACATATACACATATACACATACACACATACACACACACAAGCATATACATATCATACATTATATATATACATATCATACATTATATATATATATATATATATATATATATATATATATATATATATATATAAATATATATATATATATGTGTGTGTGTGTGTGTGTGTGTGTGTGTGTGTGTGTGTGTGTGTGTGTGTGTGTGTGTGTGTAAAACAGTATCAGCATACATGCATATGCAGCACAATGCAAATAATTTCAACTTTTGACACGATCGCGCATTTTCAGTGGAAAACATGTTTGTTAGGGATCTCAAAACAAGTATTTCTGACTACAAAGACTTTTATGTCGGTTGTATATCAGATTACTTTGGTACACACTGGTGGTGATAAGAATATCAATACCAATGATGATAACTATCATCCTGACGCTCTTGATGATCATGATTGTAATGATAGCAACAACAATAGATAAAGAAAATAGCAACAGTAATGATGATGATGGTAATAATGATGATCATCACCATCCTCATCAATACCAATTATAATGATAAACATAATGATAACACCTTTCTACTAAATTTTCTAACCTGATAAATTTGATATGGATCTAGGAATAAAAGAATGACAACCTCTTTCCATCGCTCAGTTTATCAGTATCCGATATCATATAACACGGTCAATGATTTGAACTACAGTTTGCCGTCGTATTTCTCTAGATCAATCAGTCATAGACAGATAGACAGACAGACAGATTGGCAGAGATAAATAAATGGATAGAGAGAGAGAGAGAGAGAGAGAGAGAGAGAGAGAGAGAGAGAGAGAGAGAGAGACAGATAGAGGGAGAGAGAGAGAGAGAGAGAGAGAGAGAGAGAGAGAGAAAATTGTAAAAGAAAAAAAAACAATCTTCAACAAAACCTCAACCTCGCAAATAAGCAAACACACAGAAACAAAAATACGAAACAAAGATACGAATTTTCAAATAAACATACTTTAAACAGAAATGCGAAACGCTGAGAAGATGACAGGACAAAAGTTTCTGAAGAGATGCTCGTAAAATCTTCAGCAAAACATTTCCCAGAAAAATAATTCAATATCTCCCGGGACATCGGAATTTTGTGAAGAAGAGACTTGCAATGTTGATAATATTATTACTGATCAAGAAGGGTGTAATAACAATAATACTGATGCTACTGACAATAAAAAAATTATCTGTGGTAATGTTAACTGTGATGATAACGGTGATGATTATTGAAAGTATTAATAAGAGAAATTATAGTATTATTGAT
>NC_091575.1:18227175-18229675 GCF_042767895.1 Penaeus vannamei
GGGAGGGGAGGGAGGGAGGGAGGGAGGGGGAGGAGGAGGGAAGGAAGGAGAGAGAGAGAGAGAGAGAGAGAGAGAGAGAGAGAGAGAGAGAGAGAGAGAGAGAGAGAGAGAGAGAGAGAGAGAGAGGGGGGAGGGGGGGAGAGGTAGAAAGAGAGGCAGAGGGGAGGGAGGGAGGGAGGGGAGGGAGGGAAGGAGAGGGAGAGAGAGAGAGAGAGAGAGAGAGAGAGAGAGAGAGAGAGAGAGAGAGAGAGAGAGAGAGAGAGAGAGAGAGAGAGAGAGAGAGAGAGAGAGAGAGATGTTACCAAATCCACACGTTCATTTTTCATTGCGATATCAAAACATCAAACTTCCTTTGAATCTATACACTATCGCAACTGATGCATTTAATAAGCTTGAACATGCTGTCGTTTACAATCCCAAAAATTAGCTAAACTATAATGCTGAAATAATGTTACTGGTATATACTCATGATAATAATAATGCAGGCTTTTAAATAATGTTTCCTCTTTTCCCTTACTCTCTCTTTTTATGCTCATTAAACAAGACTGGCTTCATGCAAATTGGAGTCTGGGGGGAAAATGATTGATAAAAATACAAAGAGGAGAGGCGAAGAGACAGGAAGAGGGAGGGTGGGAGATATAAGAGATCGAGAGAGAGGGAGGGGGGGAGATTAGAGAGTGAGAGTGTGTGTGTGTGAGAGTGTGAGTGTGAGTGTGTGTGTGTGAGTGTGTGTGTGTGTGTGTGTGTGAGTGTGTGAGTGTGTGAGTGTGTGTGTGTCTTTGAGTGTGTATGTGTGTGTGATAGAGAGAGAGAGAAAGAGAGAGAGAGAGAGAGAGAGAGAGAGAGAGAGAGAGAGAGAGAGAGAGAGAGAGAGAGAGAGAGAGAGAGAGAGACAGACAGAGAGAGAGGGAAGAGAAGAGAAGAAAGAGAAGAGAAGAGAAGAAGAAGAAGAAGAAGAAGAAGAAGAAGAGAAGAAGAAGAAGAAGAAGAAGAGAAGAGAAGAGAAGAGAAGAAGAGAGAAGAGAAGAAGAGAAGAAGAAGAGAGAAGAGAAGAGAGAAGAGAAGAGAAGTGAAGAGAAAAGGAGAAGAAGAAGAAGAGAAGAGAAGAGAAGAGAAGAGAAGAGAAGAGAAGAGAAGAGGAGAGAAGAGAAGAGAAGAGAAGAGAAGAGAAGAGAAGAGAAGAGAAGAGAGAAGGAGAGAGAGAGAGAGCGTATCTCGGGACCACCTCTTGACCCAGCAGCGTGTGATTTCCCTCTCTAAGCCACTGAATACCCCGCTCGCATCATGTGGATGTCGTAACGAAGCTGAATTCCCTGTAGCCCCGTGAGGAGGAAGGAAGCCTGACACAGAGGAAATCAGAATGGCCCAGCATTAGGCAGTTCCTCAGCCGAGTAAATCAGGAGGAAGATCTAAAAGGTCCAGTAAAGCAGCAAGTGACATACCTCACCAAACCCCTGGTAAGTTCACGAAGACAGTAAATACCACGCTTGTTCTCTCCATTTACGGCCTCGCATCCGATAGCGCTATGCGGCTTCAGATAACAGCGCTCTTAAATGATAAGTTGATCGTATTTCGACCTTCAGCAGCGAAGCTTATAATCATCCGGAGAGAGGGAGCAACAGGAACCAAGTAGTATACCTTCTTGTCAAAGTACATGTCTTCAGAGGTTAAAGAACTGGAAAATCAGCAGCTGTTTTGTATGTTTGCTATCAACACAATCATTTAAAGGATACTAACAGTATGGTTGACAGATCACTTTTACTAAAGACTCCTGACTCTAATATGGAATGTATTTCTAAGCAGAGGGCCGTGCACCTACACACAAGCACTGGACATCCAAGGAGCATTTCAGTGTGAATGGTATCTCGTTATGGTTATCAAACTATATGCAGAGGTGTGGATAGCGCACAGCTGACTTTCTACAGAGATTATTCCAAAGGACACAATCCGTACCTCAAGAGACGGGTAAGGATTTAACACAGTAAGCCTCTTTAGTTGTCTCTCTGGGAACATCTTCATTAATGATCCTCTGAGTCCGATGCCTTTACTAACGACTTGATCTTCACTTAGAGTTATGACTAACCGAGCCAACCGTGAACTTCAGTTATATGGTATTTCGTAATAGTATTCAAATCAAAGCTAAATGTAACGTTATGTTAACGGGAAGCCTTTCATATCTCAAAACAAATTATGATCTACAGAATCACATCTGACAGTAAGCTGACCTTTAAAACCCAAATCGAAAATATTCCAAGGAAAACGTCTGTGTAACGAGCCTCTCACAGAAGGACCTCAGGGTACGCGACCAAAGAGGTAAACAAATATCATAAAAAATCTCCGATCCGATCATCAATGGAGTACTTGATATTTTCACGGGAAAAAATACAGCTCAAAAATCACTCGTACCCCTCAACCTAGTTAGCGAAAAGACCAAACGATAAATCCACAAGGAACGAACAACCAAGGCAACTTTTGCACCACAGGGACTTTCGACCATATT
>NC_091575.1:18234675-18237175 GCF_042767895.1 Penaeus vannamei
CAAAGACCTTCACGAGGCCAGTGGGTTACTGTTATTAAGGCCTTGGAAGGATATGACGTGACATTTCCTCTGAGGGAAAGGGGAAGAAGTGGGGGAGGAGAGGGGAAAGGGAGATAAGCTAAGGAAGCGAGGGTCGGAGGAGGAAGGGGAGGAAAGGGGGAGGGGAGAAAAGGTGGGGAGAGAGGGGGTGGGAGGGGGAAGAAGGGGGAGAAGGTGGGGAAGTGGAGGTCGGAGGAAGAAGGGAAGGAAGAGGAGAGGAGATAAGGTGAAAAAGTGGAGGTGGGAGGAGGAATAAGGGGAGCAGAGATAAGGTGGAGAGTTGGAGATGGGAGGAGGAAGAAGGAAAGAGGAGAGGTGACGATTGAAAAGGAAGGCAGGAGAAGGTAGGTGAAATATGGAAGTGGGAGGGGGAAAAGGAAAGGAGAGATAAGTCGCAAGAAAAGAGGGAGAGAAAAAAAGAAAAGAAAAATTTAAACGGGGAAATCAAAGTTGGAATAAAAAATAGAAGAGGGAACAAGCTAAATAAAAGGAGACAGAAGAAACAAGAAGGAAGAGAGAAGACAGAAAAAAAACGGAGAACGAAGAGGTGACTGAAAGAAAAGCTAAAAGTGTGGTTATACCGGGTGTAGCGAGTAGCAATCACACACCCAAGGGCTTCCGAATTTTCTGCACAGGTAGGTGGGTTAGCAAAGCGACTTCAGGGCGGGGCTTCTCTTATAGGGAATCGATAGAGTGAAAGGGGTAGAAAGGTCGCCGGGATGGAACGCTGTGTATATGGCAGTTGAAGAAGAAGAAGAAGAAGAAAAAAAAAACGATGGCAGAGATTTTCTTTCTGTAACGATGCAAAGAAAATTGGATGATGGATGGATCGGGCTTCCCCTTGTTCTCTTTCTTACTCTCTTTATCCTTCTCTCTCACTCTCTCACTGACTCATTCACCCATTCACTCACTCAATTCTATCTCTCTCTCTCTCTCTCTCTCTCTCTCTCTCTCTCTCTCTCTCTCTCTCTCTCTCTCTCTCTCTCTCTCTCTCTCTCTCTCTCTCTCTCTCCCCCCCCTTCCCCCTCCCTCCCTTTCTAAAGCGAAGCAAAGAAAATCATATAATAGATGAATATCTCTCTCTCTAGCACTCCACCTTTCCTCTCCTTTCACGAAAAACTAGGCTGTCCTACTTTCGGTTTCACTGCAAGGCGCCGAAGGAAAAATCAAGGTGCATGAGACTGTAAAAATGGACAACGTATTTTGAATCATCATGACTGTGTGCGTGTCTGTGTTTGCGCTTCTTTTATTTGAATGAAACTCTCGGTCCAGCGATCGTTTGTATTCGTACTTACAGCGGAGAGAGAGAGAGAGAGAGAGAGAGAGAGAGAGAGAGAGAGAGAGAGAGGGAGAGGGAGAGGGAGAGGGAGAGGGAGGGAGAGGGAGAGGGAGAGGGAGAGGAGAGGGAGAGGGAGAGGGAGAGGGAGAGAGAGAGAGAGAGAGAGAGAGAGAGAGAGGAGGAGGAGGAGGAGGAGGAGGAGGAGGAGGAGGAGGAGGAGGAGGAGGAGGAGGAGAAGAAGGAGGAGGAGAAGGAGAAAGAGAGAGAAAACAAGAACGAGAGAACGAAAACGAGAAAGAGAGAGAGAAAGAGAGACACACACATACAGAGAGAGAGAGAGAGAGAGAGAGAGAGAGAGAGAGAGAGAGAGAGAGAGAGAGAGAGAGAGAGAGAGAGAGAGAGAGAGAGAGAGGGAGAGAGAGAGAGAGAGAGAGAGGAGAGAGGGAGAGGGAGAGGGAGAGAGAGGAGAGGGAGGGGGAGAGGGAGAGGGAAAGGGAGAGGGAGAGGGAGAGGGAGAGGGAGAGGGAGAGGGAGAGAGAGAGGGAGAGCGAGAGAGAGAGAGAGAGAGAGAGAGAGAGAGAGAGAGAGAGAGAGAGAGAGAGAGAGAGAGAGAGAGAGAGAGAGAGAGAGAGAACGAATGAGAGAGGGAGAGAGAGAGAGAAAGAGAGAAAGAATGAGAGAGACAGAGAGAGAGAGAGAGAGAGAGAGAGAGACAGAGAGAGAGAGAGAGAGAGAAAACATGAAAGCAGTAACGAGAGAGAGAGAGAGGAGAAGAAGCGTTTGTATTCGTATTAACAACGGTATCGTGGCAGCGGCACTTGTTTGCACGCTTATTCATGCGTGTATGTGTGCGTGTCTACCGGGGAGGGAGAAGGGGGCATGGCGTGATACAAAAATAGCTGCAGAAACGGAGGAGAGGAGAGGAGAGGAGAGGAGAGAGGAGAGAGGAGAGAGGAGAGAGGAGAGAGGAGAGAGGAGAGAGGAGAGAGGAGAGAGGAGAGAGGAGAGAGGAGAGGAGAGGAGAGGAGAGGAGAGGAGAGGAGAGGAGAGGAGAGGAGAGGAGAGGAAGGGAGGGAGAGGAGAGGAAGGGAGGGAGAGGAGAGGAAGGGAGGGAGAGGAGAAGAGGGAGATGAGAGGAGGGAGAGGAGGAGGAGAGGAGAGCAGAGGGAGAGGAGGAGGAGA
>NC_091575.1:18242175-18247175 GCF_042767895.1 Penaeus vannamei
GGGGTAGTGATCCCAGGAAGTGGGCCTCAGTCTCCCAAGACCCCCACAACAACAACGAGCATTAATCTAGTACATGCCTCTTGAATCGTCGTTTATCACACACATCCCTGCTGATACACGAGGGATGTGTTAATAGAGAATACACAGAGGGCAGTGCCAGAGTGCAAGTAAGAAGTGAATTGCGTTTGAAGGACTGGAAAGGTCAAAGATCACGCAAGTTGCAACGTAGTCAACAAGCCATTGGCGAGAGGTTGAGGTCAGATGGAAAGAGAAGCGACCTTGAGAGTATAATCGATGCATTCACACACTTACACACAAGCTTGTAGACATACACAAGTGCATGCCTATATACATACATATACATAAGCCCGTACATATACATGTACATGTTCACATACTCAAACATACACACGTGTGCGATTGACATAGAAAATAAAAGGGTGGGACAGAAAGACAAAGGGAATGAATGAATAAATTAAATAATGAATAAAAATGAACGAAAGAAACCATACTGTATGTTCGTGTTCGCTTTAATCAGAATAACTCGCCCTGGGAGTCAATTTGCCTTTTCTTTATTTCTCTTAATTTATCTTTCCTTCTTTTCTTGTAAAATCTCGCTCCTTTTGAAAGACAGATTTGATAGCTATAAAATGTTAGCCGAGTGTAATCAATGCAGGTTGATTTATGATGGCCACATTCCAGAAAATGTGAATAGAGAGAGGACAGTGACAGACAGCCTGCAGCATTTGCTCGAAAAGTAACGGTGTTGAATTTTAATACTTGATGTACCCGAGTCGGTTCTCTAAAAGGATTTAAATGACTTCCCAAAAAGTTTAAAATTCAGCTAAATAATAAAAATGTCTGGCGTATGATTTATACAAAGGCGAATCCATTAGTCTGTGCATGTTCGTAAAATAATAATTATCAGCAATAATCGATTCAGTATTACCGCAAGTATAAGTAACAGTAAGTAGCATGTGCTATTAATCAATGAAAATATGTAAAAAGTACATATTTAATGCAAGTAGCTGATAACTTTATCAAACAATGGAAATATGAACAAAAACAGTCATTTTATTGCAAAAAGTTGATTACAAATGAATAATTGAAAACAAATAATAAAAAATGGCAACTAGGACTACAAGAATGACACCAACTGTAGAATCGGCGGTGGAAAAGAACAAGTGCCAGCGTAGTGATTGACACCTGAGAGCTCCTGGTCAGCAAAAGAGTGACTGTTAAACAAAAATAGACAACGAACTGCTTGTTATATTCTTGTTATTGTTCTTCGCTGATTTATTTTCCCTGATCATGTGTAGTACTTGTATCATTATATCTGCTAAAGTTAAGATTCACGTGATAACGATTATCATTTTAATGTTATTACTATTATTATCCTGCCGTATCTGTCATTATCATTTCTTTAAATATCACCATAAACAGCATCATATCAATTCCCGTCGTTTATAAGGTTGTTCCCATCACCATTTACACCATAACCATTACCACGACCGCTATTTCTACATTGAATAAAGAAATGAAACAAGAAAAGTCTAATGGGAGGAGAGACGCACAAAAGACAACTCTCGTAATGATCCCATTCGTCTGTCGCTTTTAGTTTTATTATCTATTGTCATAACCTGAACACCATCGCGTGTGGTCCAACACAGTCTGTCAACTTAAAGTCATGCTTAAAGCGACAGTAAAACGTGTTGCGTCTCTCTTAGGCTTCATTTAAATTCAGTATGAGTTTGTACAGTGAGCTTCCAATTGAATTTATGAGGGATATTATCATATTATCTAGACTTTAAAACGTTGTGTGAAGGAATCTGCTAATGCAAGTTTATGTATTATTGTTTTTATCCCAGAATTAATAGCATGGTTAAAAAGAATGTTGTGTTTAGGAGAGAGAGAGAGAGAGAGAGAGAGAGAGAGAGAGAGAGAGAGAGAGTGAGAGAGAGAGAGAGAGAGAGAGAGAGAGAGAGAGAGAGAGAGAGAGAGAGAGAGAGGGGGGGGGGGCAACAACAACTAGAGAGATAGCAAACCCAATCATATTAACACTCAGAAAAGAAAAAAAATCTCATTAATTGATGCATAAATTTGCCCCTTTCGACTTAGGTACATCATAAGCCCTAATTTGGACTAGATCGTACATTCCAGTTAATATGAACAATCTTAATACTTTTGGATTATTGTGTCTCTTCCTGGCGGATTAAATACCTTTGTATTAATAAATTGGCAAAATAATATAACTCAAGAGAAAAGGTCATTAACCCATTCGCACCGTGTTTACACGCGAAAACTGGAAAATAGTTTATCATTGTCACTGCTGTTGTTGTAAAAGTTGTTGATGTACTGCTTGGTTCGGCCAGTGTGTTAATGGTAATTGTTGTAATGGTGGTGGTAGTTGTGATTGCTGCAAATAATGATGTGCCTTTTCTTCTTCTTCTTCCTCTTCTTCTTCCTCCTCTTCCTCCTCCTCCTCTTCTACTACTACTACTACTTCTACGTTTTGCTTCTACTTCCTTATGTTATTAACTACATCTGTTTTTTTTCACTTCTATCTATTTGCTGACTGGATCTTATTGTCCTTATAGATTGTTGACAACGTCATGTTTTTTTTCCATTTTTAGGGCATTAGAATACTTAGTTTGTGGTACTATTTGCGTAAAGATCAGAGGGATAAAACGTGGAATACAACGTACATAGAGAATACAAATGCGTTATTTTCATGCAACCAATAAATACAGGAAAAAATAATGAAGAGTAGGAAAATAAAGCATTGGACTGACAGAGTGAATGGAGGAAGTGGAATAATAAAAGTAGGTAGAAGCTAAATGGATAAATTATAAACAGAGCGATGAACTAATAAAACTAAATGAAAAAAGAACATTGAAGCAGTAAATGAACAAGAATGTAAAACAAAATAAATAAATAAAAAAGGGGGAAGAAAAAGGAGAAAAATGAATTGTCATGCTGTGCTTTACATGACTGAAAGCAATAGCTGTTGTGTACATGGCTTACGAACACAAGCATGACGGGGCGGGGGGTGGGGGTAGGGGGGGACTCGTGTGGTGTTCCAGGATTATTTGGACTTATCACGTGTAGCAAAAATTGGATGTGGATCAGTGAGCAAAAAAAGGTCAATGCGGAGAGAAATATGATGTTTTAATCAAGAAAGTCATAAGGTAAATGTAATTAAAGGTGTGACTTGGGAAATTCAGAGATTGTGAGTATAAACAAGTAGGGAAGGTTCATCGTTGGGAAGGGATTGGAATCAAGGATATGTTTTGATTTTTTATTATAATCATTAATATTATCAATCTTTTTTCGCATTCTTTTACGGTTAGAAATTCATGCCGGTCACTTTTGCAGTTCTGGTACGATCGCAGGGGAATAATGATAAATATTTCTCAAAATTCTTCATATAAATCACGTTTTTTTCTCTCCCTCTCCCTCTTTACTTCCCGCCTACGTATGTGTGCGCGCGTGCGTGCATACGTATGTGCGCGCGTGCGTGGGTACGTATCTGCGTGTGTCTGGAACCAAGTCAAGCCGCATGACCAATCTTGACACCAGTAATCAAATTCCGGGGCCATCAGGCACCGGCGTCCATCTCACAGCGCCAGAGGGGGGAGGGAGGGAGGGTGGGGGAGGGCCGAGGCTGCAGTCGACATAAAAGACGATATGAAAGAGGCAGGGAGAGGCTAGGGTGGGAGGGGGGATGAGGGGAAAGGCCAAGGGGGGTGGGCCAAGGGAAGAAACGGGGGGTGAGGTGATGGGAGGGAAGAGACGGGGGGTGAGGTGATGGGAGGGAAGAGACGGGGGTGGGGTGATGGGAGGGAAGAGACGGGGTGGGGTGATGGGAGGGAAGAGACGGGGGTGGGGTGATGGGAGGGAAGAGACGGGGGTGGGGTGATGGGAGGGAAGAGACGGGGGTGGGGTGATGGGAGGGAAGAGACGGGGGTGGGGTGATGGGAGGGAAGAGACGGGGGTGGGGTGATGGGAGGAAGAGACGGGGGTGGGGTGATGGGAGGGAAGAGACGGGGGTGGGGTGATGGGAGGGAAGAGACGGGGGTGGGGTGATGGGAGGGAAGAGACGGGGGTGGGGTGATGGGAGGAAGAGACGGGGGTGGGGTGATGGGAGGGAAGAGACGGGGGTGGGGTGATGGGAGGGGAAGAGACGGGGGTGGGGTGATGGGAGGGAAGAGACGGGGGGTGGGGTGATGGGAGGGAAGAGACGGGGGTGGGGCGATGGGAGAGAAGAGACGGGGGTGGGCGATGGGAGAGAAGAGACGGGGGTGGGGTGATGGGCGGGAAGAGACCTGGGGAGGGGGAGTTGAGGGGAGAGGCCGAGGGGGACGGGTGGGGGTGAGGGGAGAGACGGGTGGGGTTGAGGGGAGAGACGGGTGGGGTTGAAGGGAGAGACGGGTGGGGGTTGAGGGGAGAGACGGGTGGGGTTGAGGGAGAGACAGGGGTGGGGTTGAGGGGAGAGACAGGGGTGGGGTTGAGGGGAGAGACAGGGTGGGGTTGAGGGGAGAGACAGGGTGGGGTTGAGGGGAGAGACAGGGTGGGGTTGAGGGGAGAGACAGGGTGGGGTTGAGGGGAGAGACAGGGTGGGGTTGATGGGAGAGACAGGGTGGGGTTGAGGGGAGAGACAGGGTGGGGTTGAGGGAGAGACAGGGTGGGGTTGAGGGGAGAGACAGGGTGGGGTTGAGGGGAGAGACGGGTGGGGTTGAAGGGAGAGACAGGGTGGGGTTGAGGGCAGAGACAGGGTGGGGTTGAGGGCAGAGACAGGGTGGGGTTGAGGGGAGAGACAGGGTGGGGTTGAGGGGAGAGACAGGGTGGGGTTGAGGGGAGAGACAGGGTGGGGTTGAGGGGAGAGACAGGGTGGGGTTGAGGGGAGAGACAGGGTGGGGTTGAGGGGAGAGACAGGGTGGGGTTGAGGGGAGGAGACAGGGTGGGGTTGAGGGGGGAGAGACAGGGTGGGGTTGAGGGGA
>NC_091575.1:18262175-18272175 GCF_042767895.1 Penaeus vannamei
TGTGTGTGTGTGTGTGTGTGTGTGTGTGTGTGTGTGTGTGTGTGTGTATAATGATAATAAAAATAATAATAACAGTATAAATAATAGGCCTAATAACAATTATGACATAGTAATAAAACTATTAATATGATTACTACTACTTTTACTACTGTCACCACTGATAAATCCACAATTTTACCACCAATGCTATCACCGCTACAGTTAAAACTACTATTATCACTTCTAGTATTTACACCACCACTACTACTACATCTGTATCTAATACTCGTAGTCATAGCAATATTGTTCTTTAATTTTGAATGGTCTCCAGTCTTCCTCTTGTAGCCATGCGAACAGCTATCTATTATTGAACTAAAACATTCATACTGCAGAACACGTTGTAGGACATTCACTCGCTAAGCTCACTGAGTTATGTTCTAATACTTCTGCTTCTACTGTTACTATTACTACCATTAGCACTGATTTGTATCATTATCAATATTTACATAATTCTCATCGTTAAATTATGATTTTCGTTTGTATCCTATCATTATCATAGTCATCAATCGTGTCGAAGATTATAATGATAATGACTCGCATTAACAGCACTGGCATTATCATTGATTAGATTCTCATATACATTTTTTTTCTTGTACTATCTCCATTACATTTTCCGTAGTAATATCTTCACTTATATAGTTATTGTTATACTCAAATCATTATTGTCGACATCTAACATTTTCCGTTTTTCTCAGCCACTGAACTTTCCATTGTTGACACTTTCTCTTCAGTCTCCCTTCTCTTTCCTCAAGACCCTCACCCTACCTTCTCTTATTACGCCATAAAAAAAAGCAATTGAAATACGGCCTGGGTGCCAATCTCCCTTCAAAACTATTTTCAAAAGAGCTATGAAAAGAAAACGGGACGAACAGAAAACGTAACGCTCAAACGGCCGGCGGCGAATGACTTGCGTTCATCATTTTTTAACGAGTATTCCGGACTTTTTTAAAAGCGGAATCTCTCACCGGCTCGGGCCAACTTTTTAGAACCGGCCGGGGCAGTTAAGCCGAAGGAGGAGAAAAGGCGGGGGGGGGGGATGGGGGGGATTGGAGGGATTGGAAGGAGGGAAGAGCGGGGTAGATGGGGGGGGGGAGGGACAGGAGGGAGGGAAGAGCGGGGGAGATGGGGTGAGTGGGAGGGATTACGTGGAAAGGGGATAGGGGGGAGGATTGGTTGGAGGTGGGGTACGGGTTTGGGGAAAAGGGGACTGAGTGGGAGGTTAGGTTGGGTGGGGAAGAAAAAAGGATAAGGTGGAAGTGGGGTGGATGGGGAAAGGCGGACTGGGTGGAACAGGAGTTTGGGAAAGGGAAGGAAAGTTGGAAGGGGGGGGGTATAAGGTGGAGAAAGTGGGGGTTGTGTTGGAGGTGGGGTAACTGCTATGGGAAAGAAGATTGGGTGAAAGATGGGGAAAAAAGGGAAGTGAATGGTAAGTGGGTGCGGGTGGGGGGTTAAGGGAGATGTAGGCGGGAAGTGGGAAAGTGGATAAGAGTAAAAGGGATGGGATGGAGAATAAAAGAGTAGAAGTAAATAGAGGGAGGGTGGATGGGATAGAGAACAGCGAAAGACGAGAGTGAAGTGAATGGAGGAAAGAGGAGGGGAGAGTGGAAGTACGTTCGAGAAAGTGGAAGTAGGCAGGGAGAGTGGAGTGAGAGGAGTGGAAGAGGTGGAGGAAGGGGATGAGTGGACGGGGGGGGGGGGGGAGGAAGGGGGAGCAGTGAAAGAGGTAGAGGAAGGAGGAGAGGATGTGGTGAAGGAAGGGGTAGGAGTAGAGGAAGTGGAAGGAGACAGGGAGAGGTGGAGGCAAGGGAAAGGTGGAGGAAGGAGGAGGCCTGGAGGAGATGGGGAAGGGGGGGGGGGGGAGAAAGATGAATGAAGGAGGAGAAAAGTACACGGGGGGGGGGGGGGTGATAGGAAGTTAAGCTGGATGGATGGATGGATGGATGGACACGGGATGGACGCCTCGGACTGACGGGGAATATCTAGCAAGCATTTGCATGATATTTCAAACAAAGCATTACAAAATATAAGACTTATTATACTGAGAGGCACTGCGTTATCACAAAACCCTGAGGGTAAAGAATAAGCACACATTTCTTTTTTATCTAATCAGTTTTAGTTTTCATTATTGTTGAGTGCGTTTTTGTTCTATCATTTTGTTATGCTTTTTATTAAAATTCTTCTGAAGAATAATTATCCTAATGTAACAAAACAATGCATACCAATATCAATACCAATATTAAAGACAAAATGAAGAATAACAATCCAAAATTAATACATGGGAAACAAGGGCAAGGCAATGCAAAGGGATGTTAAGCAAAAATAACAGAGTATAGAGCTACTCCAACGTTCAAAACAAGAGCGCTGACCACTTTTGCTTATTTTATCAAAAGATCACGCACGCACAAGAGCAAACATGTATGTATTCGTGCACTCATGAACATACACTCACGCACACTTATGTACACATAAAACAAATACAGAACCTTATACAGAAGCAAAGCATACTTCGATATACAATAACAGTTGAATATCCTTACAAGTGTTTTCTTTTTCTTCTCCTTTGGGAAAGTTTGCCAATACCATCATGAACACAAGATATTGATATCTTCCAGATTTCTGTTACTCTAGGTAACATGTCAGGGAAGATTTTATGTTAAAGTCATTCTTCATCTATCACGGTCAAACTCACACAGACACTTAGAGTGACGCTAATATGGCTCTCAATATACGTTCTCTTATTGTTATAGTAAATCGTCTAGGGAGGAAATAAAAATGAAATCGGATAAAGGAAAACGAATAGAACGAAGAGGAGAAAGAGGAAAACACGAATTGAACAAACAACAAGAGCCAGTTTACACTTGGCTCGTATTTTCGATATTGATAATGCAAACACTGCAGCAATATCGAGACGTGCAAATCCGTCCCTGTTCTGCTTTTAGAACTGGCACGCATAAATCCTCTTGTAACACTACATTTGCGAATTTCTCACTACGCCCATTCTCAAATCGGCGTGATGAGACACTGTATAGATATTGCTGGCGGAAACGTTTGTCATTCCTTTTGTAAACGTTTCTGAGGAACATGGCAAGCTGCCTGAAACGTTTGATACTCTTTTGATTAACATTTCTGTTTATAGAAGATAGAAAGCTGACCGAAACGTCTGTTATTCTTATGATAAATATTTATCTTTCTCAAAGAAAAAAAAAGCTTAAATGTTTATTCTTTATTAATGTTTCTGTATTTAGAGGAAGATAAAAAGCTTAATAGAATGTTTGTTTTTCTTTTAGTAAGTGTTTCTGTTTCTAGAGGAAGATGGACAGCTGACTGAATGTGTTTTTGTTTTTGTTTTCTTTTTTCTTCTTTGAAATTTTTTTCTGTTTCTAGAGGAAAATAGAGACGAGCTTTTATTCTTTTGGTATCTGTTATAAGTCAATGATGGTTCCAACAACAATACCTATAATGTTGATACTGCAGCATAACCTAAACATAAGAAAAAAGTGCAAATAATACTAATAAAGTACACGTTCTAAGGCGACCCGACCTTACATAGGCCTAAGAATGCAGGGGTCCATTCGTCATGGTTAAGAAGCGTTCACGACCGAGTAATACAAATGACCTCTCTTGCCACGCGCTCGAGTGCCTGTAACTCACACTCTCTTAAGTGCCTGTCTACTTGCTTAACCTGGCCCGAGTGACAATGACGCCTGAGGTAGGAACGCAGCGAGAAAAAGAAAAACTGAAAACGATGGAAGAAGTCTTTCTACTGTGTATATATATATATATATATATATATATATATATATATATATATATATATATATATATATATATATATATATATATATTTAATACATTTATGTATGTGTCTATTTACATATATATGCGCGCGTGCGCGTTTGTGGGTGGGTGGGTTGGGATATATAGACAGAGCTGGGATATATAGATATATAGTTGGATATATAGATAGATAAATAGACAGACATACACGGGCAGATAGCTAGATTTAGAAGCAGATATAAACTAAATACAGAGAGAGAGAAACAAAGAACATTATTTTCCCATAAAAAATCCCATATATAGTACAGCAGTCAGATAAGATTCATATCTCTCAAATTTCATTCCATTAAATTCGGAAGAAAATATGACAAAAAATGGAAAGAAAACGATGGAAAAGGAGGAGGAGAGTAAGAGAGGCAGCTAAATCACGATTACCATATTAGGGGACTATCTGCATAACAATCCCTGGCGTTCTTTTCTTCACCTGAAAGCCTCTCTACACCCGGCTGAAAAAGGCGAAAGAGGGAATGGAAGGGAGGAGTCGGAAGGCGGAGGATCAGAAGAGATACAAGGAACAGAAGGACGTAAGGAGAGCATGAGAAGAGGCAAGGAAAGGGAAGAGTCAGAAAGCAGAAGATGAGGAGGTATAAGGACATATAAAGTTACAGAAAGAGATAAGCAGGCGATGAGAAGGGACAAGGGAAGGGAGGAGTCAGAAGGCGGAGGATGAAAAGGAATACAAGGATAAATTAACAAAAGGAGAAACGAAGAGGATAGCAAGAGACAAGGGAAGGAAAGTCTGAAGTCAGAAGATTAGAAAAGAGATCAGGACAAAGTTACAGAAGGAGATAAGGAAGGGATGAGAAGGGACAAGGAAAGGGAAGGATCAGAAGGAGATACAAGAATAAATGAAGTAACAGGAGCCAAGAAGCCGATGATAAGAAGCAAGGGGACAAGGCTGTGGGTGTCCTGCATAACGAAAAGCTCACATTATTAAGAAGGCAAACGAGAAGGGAAGGCTCGGTACTCTTTCATTATTCGTTTCCCACTTTCGGGTAACTTTTAGGCCTAGTTAACTCTTAACTTCTCGTTCCAGAAGTTAGCTGCTTGTGAATGATAGATCTCAAGTAGAGAGGCGAAGGAAAGCTAATGATATAAAAGCAGTTTATAGCTAATAGCCGCGTGCGTATATAGATTTATATTTCTAATAAAATGAAACCTCTCGAGAATCAAAATGTGAAAACTGCGAAAAAGTGCAAAGGAGGGAAGAAAGATGTCGGCTCTGCGCTGGCAATACGGCGTCAGACAGTGATGAAGAACATAGTTTACCGACAGTCTTCCTCCTCCTCCCTCTCCAGAAGCTCTTTTGAGAAAATGTGCATATTCATATACATATATTCATATACATATATTCATATATATATATATATATATATATATATATATATATATATATATATATATATATATATATTCATATATATATATATTCATATATATATATATTCATATATATATATTCATATATATATATATATATATATATATATATATATATATATATATATATATATATATATATATATTTATATGTGCGTGTGTGTGAGCGCGCACGTACGAAAGCACGCACGCATGCACATGCACATGCACACACATACACACACACACACGCACATGCATACACACACACACACACACACACACACACACACACACACACACAAGTATCTATCTATATATATAGTTATGTATGTATGTATATATGTATGTATCTATCTCTCTCTCTCTCTACATATATATAATCATATATGTACATTGGTCTTATCTCACGGCAATGTTCTTTTCTTCTAAAGAAAGAAAGAGTGGAAGGCCGTCGGAAAAGTTTTCCTTATCACTGTCATACAGAAATTCATTTCCATTCCCCTTGAACAATATAACGTCGTCCACAATAATATAATGCTCAGAGTCGCTAAAACAACCAATGAATTAGCGGGGAAAACGTGGTCCTCTGCAGACAAACGACAAATTCAATGATTTCCTTTATTAGCGGCTACTTTGACGTTCGAGCACCGTAGCTGACGAGGTCAGAGTTTGGGTTTTGAAGACGTCGCGAAATATCAGTCGCTACTTGGCCAAATGTTATACTATTAGTTATATGGAACACACACACACATACACGTTTGTGTGTGTGTGTATGTATGTATGTATGATATTTCACTGCACCTTTATGATAGAAAAATCTTAAAATAGACGGGAGAAAACTCATTACAAGACATGTTCTATCCATTTTAGCCGTCCTACAAAGTACATTATAAATCTTGATTTAGCTATAATGTACTAAGTATGAACTTTAAATTGATATTAAGTGAAGCTGAAAATACGCCGGCCATAAATGTAAACCGTATAGATATAGAAGCCTTTGAAGGTAAAAATAGCATAAAAATGCACTTAACGTACTTTTTATGAGAAATCAATGAATATTTATATAAACATGTAAAAAATATATATAGGATAAAATAGTTCATCAGACAAATATTTACACACAGCATATGAAAACACCAATCAGTAATAACTTAAATACGAGAGTAATAAGTAAATATTGACAACAAATCGCTGTCGGAAAATGCTGGAAACGTGACGTCAGCAATTCCAGATCCAAAATGTCAAGGCTGACAGAAAATACCTTGATTTGAGGGCTTCTGATTTTCCACGAATTCTCCAGATTTCTATCGGTAAAACTCTGATTTCTTGCCGCTTACCCAGCATTGCAGTTATTTTTATGACTACCAAATCTAATTATTCAATACAAAATATTCATGGTGGTAATGAATCATAAATCTCTATCTGTCTATCTATATATCTATTTGTATACATATATTGGTGTGTGTGACTGACTGTGTGGATGTGTGTATGCATGTTTGAGTGCATGCGTGCGTCCGTGCATGTGTGTGTGTGTGGGGGGGGGGGGGGTTGCGTGTGCGTGTGTGCATGTGTGTGTGTGTTCGTGTGTTTTTGTGTGTGTTCGTGCGTGTATGTGTGTTCGTGCGTGTTTGTGTTTATATGTGTGTTTATGTGTATATGTTTTTGTATTTGCGTTTGTGTGTGTACGTGCGTGTGCGTGAGTGTGTACATGTGCATGGACCTGTGGGTATCCGTGTGCGCTCGTTCGCGTTGCTGTAACCTACTGTGACGTATGGAAATTACCTCATCAACTAATATACAAGCCGCACAAATTAAATCTACGGACACAAGTAGCCACGTTTAACTATCAACCCAGGGCGAGCAACAGGCAAGAGCAGGACAATGTTGTGACTACGAGAATATGGCTATGGCGCAGACTGTATTGGGAGATCGATGAAAAAGCAATTTGGAAGAGACTGCAAATATAAATGGGACATAGGCGCTTGGGCCACTCATCATGAGGTACAGAGAACTAGGTTATTATTTAATCTTAACTGATATAATCAATTCTATCTCTGAAAAATGTAACGTAATATATTGTAATGCCATGATCATATGTTAATATAACGAGGTTTGCCGACGGCCACGCAATTATCCAAAGTTAGAACAAAGGCCTAACGTAAGCCAAATAATAATAATAATGATGATAATAACAACAATACTTTGCGCAGTCAGTGTCATAGGTGTAATTATCATCTACGAAATATCAATAGATCGATCTTAACTGACGCATTAGAAGATATCATCATGTTATATCTTAACTTGTAATGTAATAATATACTATAATGTTAATCCCATATGTTTATATAACGAGGTTTGCCTACGCCCATGCAATTAGCCAAGATGGAAAATAGAGACAATAAACTAATTTAGAATGAAGCTAAAAGAAAAAAAGAAAAAAAAAAGTGAGTAGTCAGTGTCATGGGTTAATCTTTCCAGTAGCAACGGATCAACTGCAGTAAGCTAAATCGCCCATTCTTATTCTTACTAATGTACAGGAACGAGAGTGGAGTTATGTGCATAAACTCGTTAATTCGTTATATATACACGAATTACATTCTTTAAAATCAGGATGGATAACAGCATGCAAAACCGGGCAATTATAGTAGAAGGTCTCAATAATAAAGTATTTCTATGTAAATAATTCCTGAAAAGCCAGCCTTATTGTTAATAGGTTATATTTGTCTGGCTTTCGCCGTTACTGACAAAACAATCTATCTACATCTCTCTCTCTCTCTCTCTCTCTCTCTCTCTCTCTCTCTCTCTCTCTCTCTCTCTCTCTATATATATATATATATATATATATATATATATATATATATATATATATATATATATATACCCCTCTCTCTTTTTTCCATTCATACAATCGTGATATACAACCAACTGTATATCATAATCGGAAAATGATGCCTAGATGTACAATAAATATAGACCATCCTGGCACCAAGGAATGTCCTTTCAACGTCAGACAGAAAACCGTCTACATTCCTCATTCGGCCATGCCTACGAGCTCTTATTAAGGAGTGACAGCTTGGCACCTTAATTGCTCCCAAGGGCCAACATGATCACAGCCCTTGCTATAAGCGTGACGCACTCAATCTCCCTGCCACGAGGAACCACCCAACCACGTGCCTTGTGTTAAAGGCTGAAGGAATTCCCTCTGTCACGATGGAATTTATACTTGAATGTAGATGTGTCTATAGTGAACAAATCGTAAAATAAATGTATCTATAGTGAACAAATCGTAAAATAAATATATATATATAGAGAACAAATCGTAAAATAAATATATCTATAGTGAACAAATCGTAAAATAAATATATATATAGAGAGAACAAATCGTAAAATAAATATATCTATAGTGAACAAATCGTAAAATAAATATATCTATAGTGAACAAATCGTAAAATAAATATATCTATAGTGAACAAATAGTAAATTAATGTATCTATTGTGAACAAATCGTAAAATAAATATATCTATAGTGAACAAATCGTAAAATAAATATCTATAGTGAACAAATCGTAAAATAAATGTATCTATAGAGGACAAATCGTAAAATAAATGTATCTAGAGTGAACTAGTAAAATAAATGTATCTATAGTAAACAAACCGTAAAATATATTAAACGAAATTTAAAAATTAATATTAAAGGGAAGCACAATACTTGGTAATATTAGCAAGAGCGAAAAAAGTAACTGGATCCCAAGGGCCTAAGAGTAGCTGGTGTGGAAAGTGGTCAGAGAAAGTATTAGCGATCTCTTTCTTATCTCACTTTTTATTTCTTTCTTTTGTTTTACTGTTTTCATTCTTTAGTCATTTTTCCTACCCTTCCCTCTCACTCTCTCTCTCTCTCTATTCATCTACTTATATATCTGACTCTGCCTGTATATCTATCAATATATCTCTCTATATCTTTAAATCTCTTTACCTCTTTTTCTCTATCTTCCACCCCCCCCCTCTCGATCTCAATCTCGATCTCACTCTCACTCTTACTCTCTCACTTTCTCTTTCTCTCTCTCTCTCTCTCTCTCTCTCTCTCTCTCTCTCTCTCTCTCTCTCTCTCTCTCTCTCTTTCTCTTTCTCTTTCTCTTTCTCTTTCTCTTTCTCTTTCTCTTTCTCTTTCTCTTTCTCTTTCTCTTTCTCTTTCTCTTTCTCTTTCTCTTTCTCTCTCTCTCTCTCTCTCTCTCTCATATGTTAGTAACTAGCTAAATATGAATTACAGTCCGTCTAGGAGGTATGGTTCTTTGATTTGAATACAGTTATTATAGGATTTACTTGCAATTAAGAATTTATATTGCTCGATGATAAATTATATGACTGACCACATGATTATATTGCTAAATTCAAGCATTTACCAATACGTCGGTGTATACATAAGTTTACAATTTGCATAAAGACCCTTTGATAAATATTGTTCAACAGTACAAAACCGCAACTTTGACACACGTTCAAAAATCCTTCCAACCCAAGTTCATCACAGACAGTACCGCAAGGCCCCTTTTTTCATACAGAACAAACTAGCACATTGCACCCACGATGTTCCAGCACTCACGAGAACGCCACCATGAAACGCCATACGGTCGTAGGGTAGAGGAGGATGGGTAGATTAGGTCACCCTAATCTTCGCCATCACGAGGCTCGACCAGTCTGCGTACATATACGTCTCCAGTGGGAAAGAAAACGGTGTTCATTAGAGGAGGGGAAACTATAATACGAA
>NC_091575.1:18292175-18294675 GCF_042767895.1 Penaeus vannamei
CTTGCTATCACCCTCTCCCTCTCTCTTGCTATCACCCTCTCCCTCTCTCTTGCTATCACCCTCTCCCTCTCTCTTGCTATCACCCTCTCCCTCTCTCTTGCTATCACCCTCTCCCTCTCTCTTGCTATCACCCTCTACCTCTCTCTTGCTATCACCCTCTCCCTCTCTTGCTATCACCTCTCACCTCTCTCTTGCTATCTCTCTCTCTTCTCTCTCCTTCCCTCTCCCACCTTCTCTCTCTCTCTCCCTCGTCCCCCTTCTCTCTCTCTCCCTCTTCCCCCTTCTCTCTCTCCCTCTTCCCCCCTTCTCTCTCTCTCCCTCTTCCCCCCTTCTCTCTCTCTCCCTCTTCCCCCCTTCTCTCTCTCCCTCTTCCCCCTTCTCTCTCTCTCCCTCTTCCCCCCTTCTCTCTCTCTCCCTCTTCCCCCCTTCCCTCTCTATCCCTCTTCCCCCTTTCTCTCTCTCTCCCTCTTCCCCTTTTCTTCTCTCTCTCCCTCTTCCCCTTTTCTTCTCTCTCCCTCTTCCCCTTTTCTTCTCTCTCCCTCTTCCCCTTTTCTTCTCTCTCCCTCTTCCCCTTTTCTTCTCTCTCCCTCTTCCCCCCTTCTCTCTCTCTCCCTCTTCCCCCCTTCTCTCTCTCTCCCTCTTCCCCCTTTTCTCCTCTCTCTCTCCCTCTTCCCCCTTTCTCCTCTCTCTCCCTCTTCCCCCTTTCTCCTCTCTCTCCCTCTTCCCCCTTCTCTCTCTCTCCCTCTTCCTCTCCTTCTCTCTCTCTCTCTTCCCCCTTTCTCTCTCTCTCCCTCCTCCCCTTTTTTTCTCTCTCTCTCCCTCTTCCCCTCTTCTACCTCTCTCCCTCTCTCTCTCATGGAATTGATGTGAACACTACATACGTTTCGAAAAAAAACTATGAAAATTGGAAACCCATTAACCCATTCGTAACGTACTGTACAGCTCTTTTACACGTTACATTCGTGAAAATAGAAAAGAAGCTTTCCATTCTCTCTCTCATCTTTCTTGCTTTTTCTTCCAACATCTACATGCACGCGAACGACCACTTTGGGTTGATAAAATTAGCCAACGACATTTTTGGAGTGGAATCTCTTGGGTGAATGGTTTAATGGATCATGAAAGTGGCTAATGGTTTGCGTCTGAAATGCTCATCAGTTGTTATTAGAGTGCTCATTCGTCATCTAAAATGCATAGTACGTCTTGGGGTCGTAAGAGCGTCTACTTATTTATATATATATTTCATGAAAGAAGCAAAGTTTTCTAGCTAACTACTGGCCATTCCTTCAATAAAATCTAGTATTCCCTCAAGTGCTTGGCAGTTCTTGAGGAATACTAGATTGATTGGGTCGATTATCAATAATTTGTTTTATCGGATATCCACGGTGACTAATCAGTTTGTGGGAACGAATTATATATTCACAGAAGGCATTCGTCATCGTACAAGGCACATTCATCAATTTAAGACAAGTTCATTAATTTGTAACAACCAATCAAAAATTTGGAACTACCAGCATGCATCTTAAATAACAGCACGATTTTCAACTATCGATTCATGAATAATAAACACACAGTAGGCTATTAGCAGACATTTAGCAAATATTCCAGAAGATTCTTTAGAGTTAATTAGCTCATAACCATAAGAGTATGAGCAATGAAACGCACAAAATTCCTCAGATCCAAGCCTGTTAAAAAGCCCATTTGCTTTCGCTCACTAATTATAATGTAATGACTTAGCCGCTTCCATGATGCTAGCTTATGTAAGGTTAATCCTAAACGCGAAATTATGCAAAGTGTACGAAAAGTTGCGAAGATTGGAGATTAAAGCATTTCTCTCTGCATTTATATGAGCATCGGTTTACTGAGAATGGTAGTGGTAATACACGTAATATTTGCAGCTATGATGATAATCCTGATGATGATAAGAGAAGTGATTACGATAATAACAGATTTAATGAAACACTTAAAATACCAGTTACAACACCAAAAAGTACCACTAATACTAATAATGACAAAATTGGTAATAGGTAGCGAGACCATTGGACATTCTACGGAACAAAAAATGCGTGGTACTCCTCTCTCCCTCTTCACCCATATCCACCTACCTTTCGCCTCCCCTTTCACACTCTCTCTACCTTTCCATTCCCGACATCCTCTCACTCCCCAATCTCCCTGCAAGTCACTCCTCCCCTCCTACTGTTCACCCTACATCTACCCTCTCCACACTTCCCTCTTTCTCCTTAAACTAACTTATCTCCTCCGTGCCTTTACCTCTCTTTCTTCTCATTGCCCCTTCTCCCTTCTTCTTCATCTTAGTTTTCTCTTAAAGTCCCCTTTCCGTCATTGTCTCCTCCTGCTCCGTTTCTGCCATTCCCTATCCCTTTCCCCTTCTGCCTTCCTTCTAAACCTTCCTTCGGGTCGTCGTGTAAAGACTGATGGTCTAACTACTTCAGTGCAGTGTACTTGCCTCAAAGAATGATGATGCTGATAATGATAAAAATAA
>NC_091575.1:18307175-18317175 GCF_042767895.1 Penaeus vannamei
CAGTTAATCAATCAATCGATCCATCCATTCACTCATCTATTTCCTTATTCACCTATCATTTTATCTGTCAACCTATCTATCTATATATATATATCAACTTACATATCTGTCTATCTACCTATTTATCTCCCTTTCCACCTATCTTTACCAATTTGCTGATCTACCTACCTAACTCTTATCTATCTTACTATCTATACATTTATCTTTCTTGCTCCCGCCACCTCCCTCTTCCTTCTTCCCTCCTCCCTCCTCTCTCCTTCCTTCTCCCAAATCCCTCGTCCCTCCTCCCTCCTCCATCCTCCTCCTTCTTCCTTCTTCCTCCCTCCTCCTTCCTCCTCCCTCCCAAGGCTCCATTTGTAAACAAGTGGTGAAGGCCCTATCTATCAAGCCGCGAGGATTGAGGATCACGGAGATGTAGGAAGAGCAGATAGGAGAGTCCCCCTCTCTCAAAAGAAAACGAGGAGAGAGAGAAGGGGGAGGAAGAAAGGGGGGGAGGAAGAAAGGGAGAGAGGAAGGAAGGGAGAGATTGTGAGGGAGGAAGAGGGAGGGAGGTAGGGAGAGAGAGGAAGGGAGAGGGAATGGGAGGAGGAGGAGGAGGGAAGAAAAAGAAGAAGAAGAAGGAGAGAGAGGGAGAGAGAGAGAGAGAGAGAGAGAGGGAGAGAGAGAGAGAGAGAGAGAGAGAGAGAGAGAGAGAGAGAGAGAGAGAGAGAGAAGGGAGGGAGGAAGAGGGAGAGGGAGAAAAAGATAGAAAAAAAAAAAGAGAGAGGAAGATTGGAAGTTTGGAAATGAAGAAGAATCATAAAGGAAAGAAGATAGAGAATGAATGGGAAGATGAAAGGAATTGAGAGATGACCGGGGTAGGGGGGTATGATGCAGAGGGTTCCAATAGTAAAAAAAAAAAAAAAAAAAAGCAAGCATGGAATTGATGCCTTTCTCTGCGTCAACGGGAGAAAAGGAAGATAGAAAACTTCACTCGTTAGCGTGATCGCCGGAATCACAACTCCCTCCCCCCCCAATCAACACACACCTTCCCCTCCCCTTCCTTTTTCCCCATCTCCCCATTTTCCAATGTCTCTTCCTCCTAGTTTTCTTCTTCCTTCGCTTCCTTCGAAATCCTCCTCATTTTCCGTTTACTCATCTTCCTCTTCTTCCTTTTACTCATCTTCCTCTTCTTCCTTTTAAGACTCCTCTTCCTTTTATCCCCCCTGCTCCTCTTCTTATTCCTCTTCCTAGTCTAGTCCTCGTCCTCGTCTTTCTCCTCCTCCTCCTCTTCTTTTGTTCCTCCATTCCCTGATCTTCTTCTTCTTCTTCTTCTTCTTCTTCTTCTTCTTCTTCTTCTTCTTCTTCTTCTTCTTCTTCTTCTTCTTCTTCTTCTTCTTCTTCTTCCTCTTCCTCTTCCTCTTCCTCTTCCTCTTCCTCTTCCTCTTCCTCCTCCTCCTCTCTCGCCTCAGCTCTTCTTCCTCCTCCTCTTCTCCCCGAGAAATGTTGTTTTAAACGCCAGGAAATTCACTGTCGATGCCAGTCTCGAATTCCCCTTTTGTCTGATTCTTCAAAATTCATTTTTTTGAGCAAACTAGCGAAGTGGCAGAAAGGGACAGGGACGCGGGGGGGGGGGGGGGAGCCGGAACTAGGAGGCGGAGGAGGAGGAGGAGGAGGAGGAAGAGGAAGAGGAAGAGGAAGAGGAAGAGGAAGAGGAAGAGGAAGAGGAAGAGGAAGAGGAAGAGGAAGAGGAAGAAGAAGAAGAAGAAGAAGAAGAAGAAGAAGAAGAAGAAGAAGAAGAAGAAGAAGAAGAAGAAGAAGAAGAAGAAGAAGAAGAAGAAGAAGAAGAAGAAGCAGCAGCAGCAGCAGCAGAAGGAGAAGAAGTAGAAGAAGAAGAAGCACAGGGAAAGGGAGGAGTTGAAAAGAAGAAAAATAAGGGAAAGAGAAAAGAAAAGGAAAAGAGGGAGGAAAGGAGGGAGGAGGCGTGAGAAGAGGGAAGATGAGGGATGAAGGAGGGGAGAATAAGGAAAGGGGATGACACAGGGTAGAGAAAAGAGAAATTAAATGGGTAGGAAGACAAGGAAGCAAGAAAAAAAACACATGGACGGAACTCAAAGGGGAACGGGTCGAGAAACGTGGAAGTGAAAGAAGGTGGAGAAAGGACGAGGAGAAACGAAAGATAAAGTGGAGAGAAAAAGACCAAGAAGAAGAAAATAACAGAAAAAAGGAAGACGATGAGGAGTGAAAAGCGAAGAGATATATATAGAGAAAGACAAATAAGAAAAAGAGAATAAGAGACAAAAGAAAAGGGAAAAAAGACCAAACAGACGGGGGGGGGGGGGCAGTGGACTCTGTTTTCCCTCCAGGAAGAGGAAGAGTGAGAACTAAGAGAAGGGGGGAGGGGCGAAGGGGAAATGGGAGTTCGGCCTCCATCATCTTCATCTTTCTTACTCGCTCAGACAAACATATATACCGATTCTTGTTTTCCTCAGCTTTCCTCGTTGCGTTCTGTACCTTTATCGTCGGTTGTCCTATTTCTTGTATACGTCCCACTTTTGATTATCTATCAATCTATTATCTCGCTGATTCTCAACCGACTCTGACCGACACTCAATCGACATTGAACCGACTCTCAACCGACTCTCAACCGACTCTCAACCGACTCTCAACCGACTCTCAACCGACTCTCAACCGACTCTCAACCGACTCTCAACCGACTCTCAACCGACTCTCAACCGACTCTCAACCGACTCTCACATTCTCTAACATGCTTTCTCGTTCTTTTGTTTGCCTCTACAACTTTTTTTTCCAAATCTCATTTCTTGATTTTTCTTCGATCCGAAGCTCACCTGCTACGCTTCTTTTCTTTCCCAGCTTTCCAAGTCCTCCTTTCCTTAAAAATTCTTCATTCCTTTTCTTCTGTATCTTAGAAAAATATCGTACGATTTCCTTTCACAATTTCTATAAATCACTTGATTGATGTTTACATTCTCCTTTTGGGAATTCCGTCAGTTCGAGTAATTTATAATGCTGCTTTAAAATGTGTTCTACATTAATCAACACTAGAAAGGTGACGTGCATGTGGGTACGTGTGCGTGGGTACGTGTTCGCGTGTATGTGTGTGTGGGAGTGTGTGTGTGTGGGAGTGTGTGTGTGTGGGAGTGTGTGTGTGTGGGAGTGTGTGTGTGTGGGAGTGTGTGTGTGTGGGAGTGTGTGTGTGTGTGTGTGTGTGGGAGTGTGTGTGTGTGTGTGTGTGGGAGTGTGTGTGTGTGTGTGTGTGGGAGTGTGTGTGTGTGTGTGTAGGAGTGTCTTTCTGTGTATGTAGGAGTCTTTCTGTGTAGGTAGGAGTGTGTTTGTTTGCGTGTAGGAGTGAGTGAGTGAGTGAATGTGTGTGTAAATATTCATACGCCGAGAGCCCATGAAGCAAAACCCATTCATTATTTCTAAATCCCACGCCTCCCTTGCTTCTCTTTTTTCCTCTACCTTTCCACGTATCTACCTTTCTCCTAAACAATCTTCATAGAAAAGAATAATAGTAAAAAACAACATTTATTCCAACAGATGCAGTTACTCGATTCAACAGCCCTTTCTCATCATCTCCAATTCCTTAAAAAAAAAAAAAAAATCTAGTTTCTCACTGGCAATAAAAACTGCTAAAACATTTTTCATTCGATCGCGAAGAGGCGAAGAGAATGGCCAAGAATTTTATAATCAATTCTCGGCAAAACATCCATCAAATGCCGCCGAGGTCAGCGCAGCTTTTGGTATTACTGTTTTTGTTCTTGTTCTAGTTATTTTCTGATTTTTTGTGGATGTTGTCTTCGTTACCGTTGGTTCCTTTTCGTTTAGCATAGTCTATTGTAAAGGATAGATTTATTGATCATATTATCGATTTTTTTCTTTTATTTTTGAGTTGTTGTTCTATTGCAGAGGATAGACTTAATGATCTAATCATCGCATGTTTTTTTGTAGTTGTTGTTTGATTGCTTTCTATACATATTTGTTCTTTAGATTTTATTTGCTTTCCTCGCCGCTACATTTTTCTTCCAAGAAAATGTGGAGTCCTTTGGTGAACGATAAATCGCCGACCATTACACTTTATAGTCTGACTTCAAAGGTGCAACATATAATGCATAATATATATGTTGCGCTTCCACTTTTAACTTTATTTCCCTTTTCAGATAATTACGCCATGATAATGAAGGCAATCAAAGTGCCGCCGAAAAAAGAAACCTAAAACTCATTAACGACCTTAATTAGACTGAATGTTTAAAGACTTATTAATTGGACTTTGTTATTATATGCGCTTTAACCCTAATCTACATTTTAAATGAATGCATATGACTGCCAAATACTTACTGAAACTAGTTACACGGAGATAGATTATCTGCATTTGCAATTATAATCAACGGTTTGAAAACTGGATATAAAGTTAGGCCATATATCTAGCAAAAAAGGGCGGCGGGGCATTGAATCAACATTTTCAAACGATTCTTCATAATTTGTGAAAATAATATTACTGTGTAATCCTGTCTCCTTACTCACGGTCCTCAGGTCAAAGGTTAATGTGGAGTTCTCGGTCAACGCAGTAAGGGGTCAGATGACGTCACCAATTACCTGCAAAGAAATCATATTGTTAATTGCTGATCACCTTTGCTTTTAATCACACCAAGAAATGGTTAGCATTCTCATGTATGTATACTTTTCTACACATGTATGGATTATTGTGTAACTAATACGAAAGTATGGGTGTGCGTTTGGTGCGTGTGCGTTTGTACAAAAATTATGTAAATGTATGAACACCGTGCACATTCTGTGTGTGTGTTTCTCTTTCTTTCGTCCATCTCTTTAGATCAGTGTATTTAATTCTCTCTCTCTTTCTCTTTTTTTTTTCTCTCTCTCTCCTACCGCAAAGGGTCTTTACCCTTACTTTGATGTACTTCAATAATTAATGTAATGCTTTCTAGGATAAATCTCCTTCCATTTGATGTCGGATTTACTCCCGTCTCCTTCCCTTCATTACGTCTTTAGTGACCTTTTCCACTAAGGCAGACTGGCTAATCCAAATTGGAATATGATTATGTGTCTAACTTATGAAAGACTTGATAAACATACACACACACACACACACACACACACACACACACACACACACACACACACACACACACACACACACACACACACACACACACACACACACACACACACATACATATATGTCTGTGTGTGTGTGTGTGTGTGTGTGTGTGTGTGTGTGTGTGTGTGTGTGTGTGTGTGTGTGTGTGTGTGTGTGTGTGTGTGTGTGTGTGTGTGTGTGTGTGTGTGTCTGTGTGTGTGTGTGTGTGAGTGTGTGTGTTTGTTTGTTTGTTTATATATATATATATATATATATATATATATATATATATATATATATGCATGTGTATATATATATATATATATATATATATATATATATATATATATATATATATATATATACATATATATACATATATACATACATACATACATATATGCGCGTCTTGCACGTATGTTGCGTACGAGTCTCTTTATGGAAGGGCGTGTTTATATACGAGTGTTTACCTGATATAAAAGCCTCGAGACCGGAGCGCAGAGGCGGCCGCCATCAGCTGTAAGAGAGCATCGCAAGGACCATCACTCTGGACCCAACAGCGAAGTTGATACTTGTGGCGAGAGGCGATAAAGATGAAGAAAAAAGATGCAAAAAGGTGGAGAAGAATTTGCTAGGTTGGAGGAGGAAATATGAGGAAAGAGATGTAAATACGAGGAGACTGAAGTGGAGGATGAATATCTAAAGGGGGAAAGTGGAATAAGAAAAAATAAAATGTAGAAGATAACAATAAAAAACTAGAAGAGGATAACGATGAAGAAGAAGAGAATGACGATGATAAAAAGGAGAAGAGGATAACGATGAAAAAGAAGAGGAAAATGATGGAAAAGCAGAAGAGGATAACGAGGAAAAAGAAAATGAAAACGATAAAAACAAAGAAAAGGCGAATTGCTTGCAAGACGGAGAGAGAAGATTGAGTGCGGATATAAAAAAAGATAGATCGGAAAAAAGAGATAAAAATTCCGAATGTGTATCTCCGTGATCGACTGTGTATAGAATGCACGTAAAGACATCTTGGCATTCGGGGGAACAAAAAAGAGAAGGAGAAAAGGGAATAGCAACAATAAAAGGAGAACGCACATGTACATAAACATGCGTACTTGACGTAATTCCAAAATAATCAACCGATCAAGACTGGTCAGGGAAAATAATATAAATAAAGCAATGAAAACACGAAACAAAAACGTAAACAAAACCAAAAAAAGTTTATATTTATGTTATAGATTTCCTGATACCCGTAAATCCCCCTTCAGGCGAGTCACTCTCACTGTACTTAAAACGTACCGTAGAATTTTCCCTCAGCTGATGACATATGCAAAACATAAACCAGCGTGAAGAACGAAACATCCATACATCTACATTCTTGGTCCTCATTCACTCGTGAGGAAAAGCTAAACTCGTTCTTAAGGAGGAGAAAAATAAGATATATTATCGCGCGTAAAATCTTTGACGAGAGACCATTTTGACTTTACGGGAAAGACGACTTAAGGGTGATTCTCGTTTGCTCTTGAGTCTCAAGAAAGAAAGAAAGGGGGAAAATGGGATAGGAGATTGAGAGAGAGAGAGAGAGAGAGAGAGAGAGAGAGAGAGAGAGAGAGAGAGAGAGAGAGAGAGAGAGAGAGAGAGAGAGAGAGAGAGAGAGAGAGAGAGAGAAGAAGAAGAAAATGCTGCGGAAAAGAAAGAACGAGAGAAGACGTTCACGGTGAAATAAAGGAAGCTGGAGGAAACGAGGGTATAAAGAATGAAAAGAAAGACAGACAATTAGACAGACATAAAGACAGAGAGAGACACAGATATAGAGACAGACAGACAAATTTAAAGATAGGCTGATAGACAAACAGACAAACTGATGAGTAAATAGACTGGGAATGCCGAGAGAGACGAGGGAAGAGACGTTGGGGGGAGGGAGGGAGGGAGGAGAGCAACCAGAACTATCCTCTTCAATTTGTTTCGCAAATTATGCAACGGTTTTGGCAAGTTGAAACTCTCTTGCCCGCTCACCCCCCTCCTCCCTCCCTCCCTCCCTCCCTCCTCCTCACACCTCCACCTTCCCCCCTCCTCCCTCCTTCTTCCCTTCTCTCTCCTCTTTCCTTCCTCCCTCCACCCCTCTCCTCCTGGACCTCTTCCTGTCCCTCCTTTTCTTCTTCCTCTTCCGCCTCCTTCGTCCCTTCTCAGTTGTTTTTCTTCCCTCATTCCCCTTCCTCTTTCGTTTTTTCCATCTCCCTCTTTCCATCTATTTTTCTCTTCTCTTTTCGTATTCCTCGCATTCTGTGCTTCTCCATTATTCAATTATTCGTTTTTGAAGAAAAAACAGTAATTTCAACTAAAAAGAAGTGAAATTTCGTCAGTATCATTCAAAGCATCATAAACGAAAAGAAAAAAAAAACAAAAAAATACAAAAAGAAAAAACATCAAGAGGAAATCTCAAATTCCGGTTAAGTTGCGTTAAGCTATTGTAATCTAAGAGAATAGTTTATTATTCAGACGAGCGTGCAAACCAGCGGAGAAACAAACAAGGAACAGTAATACGATAAAGAAACTGAAATAACTTTTGTAAGAAATGAGAATTTTTAAATATGTTTTGCTACCTGTTTGACACGCAGTAAATAATTTGACATCGGTTGTTTTAAAGAAAGGGCAGAGAATAGGTATAAATCAGAGAAGGCACGGTATGAGAGAGAGAGGGGGGGAGAGGGAGAGGGAGGGAGAGGGAGAGGGAGAGGGAGAGGGAGGGAGGGAGGGAGAGAGGGAGAGGGAGGGAGAGAGGGAGAAAAGGAGAGAGAGAGAGAGAGAGGGACAGAGGGAGGGAGGGAGGGAGAGGGAGAGAGGGAGAGAGAGAGAGAGAGAGAGAGAGAGAGAGAGAGAGAGAGAGAGAGAGAGAGAGAGAGAGAGAGAGAGAGAGAGAGAGAGAGAGAGAGAGAGAGAGAAAGATACATAAAAAAACAGAAATGCCTAGCTGTAACCCAACACAAAACCCCAAAACCACCCAAAAGACAGAAAAAAGGATCCCATTCCTTAAAACAAAACCAAAACCAAAAATCCCCCACGGCCATAGAGTAGAGCGAAGGCTAAAGAGAGCTCAACTGCAACGCGGCTGCAACAAAGCGGGCCAACTGCAGACGGCGAGCGAGTGGTTCCCTTCCTCCGCCACTGATCTTCATTTGACTGTAATGTTGCCTCTTGTCCGCCGGGAGACCAAGTTCCAAACGCTGGGGGTGGAGATTATTACCCCAGCGAAGTCAGAGAGACGCTTGCCTCATTTGGATACTTTGCTCAACTCCTGCCTCTCGCTGTCTCTTTGATCTCTCTCTCTCTCTCTTTTCCTCTCACTCACACTCTCTGTCTGTCTCTCTATTTTTCACTATTTTCACTATATTTGTACTCTAGCCCCCCACTCACTCACTCACTCACTCACTCACTCTCTCCCTCCCCCCCCACCTCCTTCACTCACTCACTCACTCCCTCCCCCCCTCCTTCACTCACTCACTCCCTCACTATCTATCAATCTCCTTATCTATCTCTATCTCGCTTCTCTCCTCCTTCCCCACCTAAAATGGACGCCCCACCGAGCAGGCGAAGTGCAGATGCTAGCCCTAAACCCTCTCCTAAATCATGTAGGTTACTAATTACATTCTCGCTGAGAGTAATATGCCTTAATCCATCTCGCAGGAAGGGCGTCCACGTACTATTATCTTGAGATGTTTCTCTGTTCTCCACGAGGTTCTAGATTGTTTTTGTTTTGGTTTGTTTGTTTTGTTTTGTTTTTCTTTCTTTGTTTGTTTTTTCATATCATGGGAAGAGTATTATAAAAAAAAAACTATTTTGTTTATTTACTTATTTTATTTATTTTTTATTTCTTATTTCATTTAAGAAAGGGAAGAAACTCAAGCAGGGAAACGGATTAGAAAGGGCGGAAAAGTAATGGAAAAGGATTGGAAAATAGTTGCATGAAAGAAAAGAAGTTAAAAAAAGAGAGAGAGAGAGAGAGGGGGGGGGCGAAAGATCAGAACTCGAGGAATAGTCTCAGGAGAAGAGGAAGATTTCAGAATGAAATATAATGATAGGCAATAATTAAGAAACAAATAAGACGAGAAGAGACGGACAGACCGACAGACGACGACGAAGGAAAAAATAACAAGAAGCGGATAAAGGAAAAGTAATAAATCAGACCCGAAAGAATAGATAAAAAATAGGCTATTTTTTCCCCTTTTCATTCTCATTTACACTTATGACAGTGCGACAGATAGACGGAGACAATGGAAAAGGGACAAAAAAAAAAAGGCCCAAAGAAGAGGAAGGAAATAAGTGTTTGTCCCTTTTTTACCACATTTGTATTTACGACATCGCGACACACAGACACAAAGAGCAAGTAAGAAAAAAAAAAAACAAAAAAAAAAAAAAAATAAAAAAAAAAAAAAAATATATATATATATATATATATATATATATATATATATATATATATATATATATATATATATATATATATATATATATATATAACTAAAAATACCCAAAAGAAGAAAGGGAGTATGTGTGTGTCCCTCTTCTTCCATCCTTGGATTTACGACAGCGCGACAGAGAGATAAAGACAACGAAAAAGATTAAAATAAAGAAGAGAGAAATTTATATATATATACAACAAATATATAGCCCCAAAGGAAAAAGAAAAAGAGCATGTGCTTGTCCCCTTTGAAGCAGTAAAGCGAAAAGGCATTCGAATATTCGTGTTTTCTTGATCTTCCCTTCGTTGTTCCTGTTCCAGTCCCTTTCCTTCCAAATTTGAATTTACGACGGCGCGACAAAGACAAAAACAATGAAAAGGAAGAAGGAATAAAAGAAAAATGAATAGATAAATAGACAAAAGAAAAAGAAGAAAAAGAG
>NC_091575.1:18324675-18329675 GCF_042767895.1 Penaeus vannamei
CTGATTCCTTGCCAAACACAACCTTGAGTTACGACCTGTTCCGTCCCCCTCCTTTGCCCTTTTGTTTCCATTCCCCACTCAACGTCCTGTGTGCTTCTCTTCGCATTCGTCTTTCTCTCCCTCTTTATTTAATCTTCCCTTTTTTCTCGCATTTTCATTCACTTCCTTTTCCTTATGTTCGTCTCATAATTTCTGAAATCAAACTTTTCTGTTAATATATCTGAAATTATATGTATACGTGTGCACATATGTACACCTAATATATGAGTGTGTGTTTCTGTGTGCGTGAGCCGTGTAACAACATAAACGGAAGAGAAAAGATAGACAGGGAGAGAAACAAACAAACAAACAAACAAACAAACAAACACACACACACACACACACATACACACGCCTCTGCTCTTTTCATTCTGTCAATCACTTGTCAGATACGCAGGAGACAAAACTTAAATTCCTGAAGCAGAAACTTTGAAGCCCGGGATGGGAGACGCGGAAATTGCAATGGTTGAGTAATTAAGAGATCCCTTGGAGGGGGCGCGACCCCCGCGGCCTCCCCTTTTATCTGGATTGAAATTTGAATACCGTGGCCGAACATCAACCTTCGTGTTTTTTGCTTTTTGGTTTTCGCTCTTTTCTCTCTCTCTGTTTTTCCTTTCTCTTTCCCTCCCTCCCTTTCTCTTGCTCTCCCTCCCTTTCTCTTTCTTTCCCCCCTTTCTCTTTCTCTCCCCCCCTTTCTTTCTCTTTGCCCTTCTCTTTCTCTTTGCTCTTCTCTTTCTCTCCCTCCCTCTCCTTTTTTCTCCCTACCTCTCCTTTTCTCTCCCTACCTCTCCTTTTCTCTCCCTGCTTTTCTTTTTCGCTCTTTCTCTTTCTCTCTCCCCCTCACTCTTTCTCTCTCTCCCTCCCTTTTTTCTCTCTCCCTCACTTTTTCTCTCTCTCTCCCTCTCTCTCTCTTTCTCCCCCACTCTCTCTCCATCTCTCTCAAACACCCACACACATCTTTTCTCTTTCAAAACCTCCCTCACTCCCCCGTGCACATCCCCTCTTTCCTCCTCTTCTCCTCCTCCTTCCCTCTCCCTCACCCTCTTTTCCCTTCTTCCCTAATCTAAACATATCATTACCAACTTGATAACCGGGACGCTTTGACGGCACTGATCACAGGAGGCGACTGAGCGCGGAGTCGGGCGAGGTGTCCGACATGAAAGCGCCGAGGCAATCTACATGCGGCGCGAGGCTTTGACGGGGGGAAGAAAATGATTATATAATTTTCCAAGTTTGGGTTCCGAGGGATTAGTGAAGATGGATTTGTTGTTTTGATGGTATTATGTAACAGAGGGTTTCGTATCCTATTGCATGGGATTGTTTTTTTGTTGTTTTTTAATAGAATAAACACGTTCTGAACTGCGAAGGTCGATCTCTTCATCAAAGGAATCTGCTGATCCTATTAGGCTGTAACGTCACGTCCAATAAGAGAAGGTTATCGTTTCACTGGCGTTTATCTTGACGTGAGTCGATGTGACGCCAGGTTTCTTCTTTCCATTTATTCTACTTCTTCCTCTCTCTTATTTTTCTTCTCTCCTCTCTTAGTTTTCTTTTCTTCTGTTTTTCTTCTCTTCCTCTCATTTTTCTTCTTTCCCTTCTGTTTTGCTTTTCTCCGTCTTCTTTTCGTCTTCTGCTTTTTCTTTTCTTCCCTGTTTTCTTCTATTAGTTCTACTTTATCTTCTCTCAGTTTCCTTTCCCTTCTCTTCCCTCTCCCTTTTCTACTCTTTCCCTTTCTCGATCTCTCTCCTTAGAGACTTCTTCCTTTGACGATAGAAATGGATAAAAGAAACATACATATGGATTTCCATCAACAAGAACATAGCTGATCCAGAAAGGCGAATGCGTTGGCATATTTTAATAGATATGATAACGAATGCGACTGTGATTCATGAAGACTTAATTAGTTATGTCGGGGTAGTGTGTGTGTGTGTGTGTGTGTGTGTGTGTGTGTGTGTGTGTGTGTGTGTGTGTGTGTGTGTGTGTGTGTGTGTGTGTGTGTGTGTGTGTGTGTGTGTGTGTGTGTGTGTGTGTGTGTGTGTGTGTGTGTGTGTGTGTGTGTGTGTGTGTGTGTGTGTGTGTGTGTGTGTGTGTGTGTGTGTGAATGCTTAGACCACTGTTGCTTTTTTTCCGAATATCTACCCTTCATGGTAGACACGTGTTGACGTCTTTTTTCGCTTCCTCCCCAGTTCCATCACTTTCGGAATTTACTGCTGGATTTCCAAATTGTTTATTTCACTTTGACAGTTCCATATATCTCTCTTTTGGGGCTAATTGGAAGGCTTGGTATTGAACTGTCCAGCTACTAAAAAGAGGTTATAATTGGCAAATATAAACCGTTCAATCAGATTTACAAAATGCAATAACAATTCTCTCCATTTGTTTTTATGACTGTTGTTCCTGTTGTTGATTTGCCCTTCACCTATGGATATAATAGAGAATGTGTGTTAATCAAACCAGAGAAGAAAAGGTAGCAAAATTGCAATTTCATGACATACGTAAATTGCAATCGAATCTCGAGGAAAGGTTTAAGAGAGGGATACAGGAGAATCACAAAGAAGTGTTATCAAAGCTTATCAGAATTCAATATTCAAGACCATTTTCTCTACCTTTCGTCTGAACATGAACTAATGGCACATAAAAACGTTTAAAACATACACAAAGAAAACAGCTTCACGTGCTCCAGAAATAACTTTTTTCAAACGCATGCTGACTGTCAGGCGATATTAAACAAACATGCGCAGTGTATACAGAGGATTATACAGAGCACTGAGAGATTTATCACATGTTCGGAAAATCCAAAACAGACACATAATGGTACGTTGTAGATTTATATATACCACGAATTCACGTCCTTATTAAAATGATAAGATATAACAGATTTTGTTACAATTAAAGATGGAAAAAACCTGCAAAATAGTCATACACATACATTCACGCAAAAACATTGTCTTTGTATATCCGTATGCCTGTGACTGTGCATGTATGCGTTTGTGTATGTGTATGCATGTTTATATATGTGTTAGTGCATGTTTGTTTGTTTGTTTGTTAGTGTGTGTTAGTGTGCGTTAGTGTGTGTGTGTTAGTGTGTTAGTGTGTGTGTGTGTTAGTGTGTGTGTGTGTGTGTGTGTGTGTGTGTGTGTGTGT
Source organism: Penaeus vannamei (assembly GCF_042767895.1). NCBI lineage: Eukaryota > Metazoa > Arthropoda > Malacostraca > Decapoda > Penaeidae > Penaeus > Penaeus vannamei. The sequence goes on from NC_091575.1 coordinate 18,327,859, forward strand.
GTGTGTGTGTGTGTGTGTGTGTGTGTGTGTGTGTGTGTGTGTGTGTGTGTGTGTGTGTGTGTGTGTGTGTGTGTGCGTGGGTGTGTGCGTGCGCGCGTGCGTGCGTGAGTGTGTGGGCGTGTTTGCATGTGCATGTGAGCAGTATATAGAGCATGTGCGCGCGAATGAGCCCACGCATGCTCCTAAGCTCCTACTTGAACCATTCAGATTTCAAAGAATTAGCCTGAAAAAACAGTAGTGGCTCTAAGGCCTTTCGTCTTACTGTTGTTCATTCTTTCACGATCTTACCATGAGGCCTTGCACGGTCAAGATGAAAACTTGAGGAGGCAAACATGCGTTTTCTTCTTAAAAAGACTCTTGTTGACAGTGCGAGCAAGGCATTCACCAGCAAGGAAAAATGGAATTCGTATAAAATCTTGACATTCACTGCTCGCTAAATATATTCAAATAACATGATTAGCGCAAATATATAGGTAAGGACGTCTAACAATGTGTACGATAACCAGCAAAAGTCTTGTTGGATAAGCGAAATGATATGAAAGAGAACGAGTGATGAAAAATAAATAATAATAACCGAGAATAATGAAATGTAAATATCACAGAGAAAATAAACAACAGCCAAATAAACATAATCCCACAAGAACCAAACAAAAAAAAAAGACAAGAAACAAAAACAAAAAATACACAGGATTCAAAAAAAAAAAAAAAAAAAACGGGGGAAAAAAACGTAATTGAGACGACACGGAAACCGCTCCCAAGAATACGAAAAGAGAGAAATAAAGTGATTCTCTTCGTCAGCTCATCAGCCTGGGTCCTGGTATCTGGTTTTCTGTTCCTGCTCACACCTGCGTCTTCTTCCGCCACGGTTCTTCTTCCTTCCTTCTTTCATACTGCATTTATCTGTATATTCATCTACTTGTTTTTGTTTGTGTGTGTATATATATATATATATATATATATATATATATATATATATATATATATATATATATATATAGAGAGAGAGAGAGAGAGAGAGAGAGAGAGAGAGAGAGAGAGAGAGAGAGAGAGAGAGAGAGAGAGAGAGAGAGAGAGAGAGAGAGAAGAAGAAAATACAGACACACGCACATATATATATGTTCACTTACTTTTTTCTTATTCTTATTCTACTTTACAAATTTCCAGATCCGCGTTTTCTACAGCTCAGGATTTTCATTATCTTCACTCTTCTATTGTCTTCTTCAATTCTTCAGCTCATCCGTTTCTCTTCCTAATCGTCCTCTCCCTCTCTTTTAAGACTCTTATACGTCACCCTTCCCATTATTCTATTCGACTTTACTGTGCTTTTACCTTCTTCTACCTCTCTTCTTCCCATCCCCCACATCTTTCCACCCTCTGACTTCCTCCTCCTCCTCCTCCTCCTCCAGCCGCTTAAATTTCCATCTTCCTCTCCCCTTTTCCTGCTTCTTTGGATGAGGATGAATAATGCCGCAATGGGCGGAGTTCGAAGGGCGTCGGTGGCTTGTCGGGACACATTTATTCCTCCCATACCTTTAGAAAGACTCGTTGTTCATATTTTTTTAATGAACTCTCCCCTTCATGCTTGCTCGCTCTTTCCTCCTCTCTGTCAGTCTGCCATATAAACTGTATTAGTACATACATTATATACATACATATATGTATGTATGTATGTATGTATGTATGTATGTATGTATGTATGTATGTATGTATGTATGTATGTATGTATGTATGCGTGTGTGTGAGTGACTATGTGAGTGAGTGAGTGTGTGTGTGTCTTCTATCTATATACACATCTATCTTTCAACCTATCTATCTGC
>NC_091575.1:18342175-18344675 GCF_042767895.1 Penaeus vannamei
TACGAAAGGTACATGAGCCAGTGCCAACACCATGTGCTAAGATGAACTTTGACCTTTCTGCGGCCGATCGGGGCAATAACATGATGAAAAAAAGCAAAGGGGAAAAAAAATCTTCTACCCTAGCAGAAAAAGCTCAAGCCAAAGGACTACTCGATCAACGTTCGTTAATCTATCAGAAAAGAGATAATAATAGCTTTGCAATATTGCAATTGACGCTTTGTCAGAATATATGAAAAAATAAATAAATTGAAATGCAACTACTATACACCCCTACCCCCCCCCAAAAAAAAAAATAATAATAATAATGCTTGCAAACCCGTAGCTTCACTACCTCGAAAGATAAAGCCAATCACCCAAACACAAAATTACTGCATTAATGCGCTAGGTATCAACAGTGTTTAAGATTACCTAGTTGGAATACTTTTAGTTCATGGGCAATATCGATGGTTTATGTGCTGTTATGATATGCTATAAGTTATACATCATATGGTCTTTCTTTACTTAAAATGCTTGCTCTTTTGTGTGACTGCGCGTGTCTGTGTACGTGGAATATGTGCGTGCGTGTGCGTGTACGTGTGTTTATGTGTATATGTGCGTGCAGACAGTGTTTATGCATGTATCTGATGCACAGACTGCGTGTATGTGTGTGTGTTTACATAAACTGTGCGTATATATATGTGTCTGTGTGCATGTAATGCATGACTCCATCTCCTTATGTATGCTTGCATGTAAATATGTACGTGAATATGGGATAACCTGCTGTTGTTTACACTTTATATAATTCCCTTCATTTCAGCTTCATTATTACATCTTTCTTCAACAAAGGCAAATAATCATTGACCAAGACCCTCCATGAATCCCACAAAAACAACAAATAAACAGTTAACTAATGTACTTTGATAATGACCAGCTGGGTTTTCCTTTTAATCATCATCAAAAAGCACTATCATTAAAAGGGATGAATTGCACATCATTACGCCCTTGTCAGCTTTTTAACCTTCGCTTGATAACGCACTGAACTAAACTGCGCTCCTATTCACTGCCATTATGTGGAAACTGAAATGACATTGTGCCGCACAAGGGGTTGCGATATGCACGGCAGGTAATGATGGCAACAATTTTCTCTCTCTCTTTTTCGCTTGGTAAGGTTCTGTGTAAAAATAAGTTGTCTATATCCTGTTATTTGGTAAGTCACCTTCACTTACGGATACACTTGCATATACGCACGTATATATGTGAACATAAATACACATGCATACGCGAACAAACACACACAAATATGCGATATACACAAACATGTAGACACGTACACACATGTGCACACGCACGCATAAATACGCACTCACAGCCATACCCACACAACACCACACCTCCCAACCCCCACACACACGCTCATATAAAATACACTTATACATACAATGCTATATCTTGATAAAACAAAGTAGACTAGAAGACGAAACAGCTGTGTTTGAAAAAAAAAAGCCCATGGTAAAAGCGCATAAAATGCAATCGCGAGAGCTTTATAGAAAAAAAATATATACAAAAGAGAAATAATTGCATTTCCACTCTCTTTAGTATCGCAATCCCTTTACATGCAAAGTGCTTCATGAGTTTAAATATACTGAAAGAAAAACAATGGCCGAGGAGAGAAATAATGAAGGGGAGAGAACGCGGACATAAGGAGGGAAAAGGAGAGAGAGAGAGAGAGATAGAGGAAAACTATATCGAGTAAGGGTCCGGGAATAAAAGGAGAAAGGAGAGAGGAAACAGGAATATGGAGAGAGGGTGGGGTAACAAAGACACAAACGAAAGCTGATGGAAGGTTAGGGAGGAAGGGAGGGAGAGAGAGAGAGAGAGAGAGAGAGAGAGAGAGAGAGAGAGAGAGAGAGAGAAAGAGAGAGAGAGAGAGAGAGAGAGAGAGAGAGAGAGAGAGAGAGAGAGAGAGAGAGAACGGGAGGAAAAGCTGGAGAGAGAGGGCGAGGGGAAGGTGGAGGGGAGGATCTGCATTATCAACAGCCCAGTGCATGCTATACTCGGGTGAGCAGAGGTAATACTTAAACAAAAATACAGAGTAGTCTGTGAAACCCTGGTCCAAATTTTTGTTTACGAATTGAAGCCTTTTCGTCAAATGGAGCGTGGACGTGAAATCAGAATTTTTGTTCCCTTCAAACGAAAAGATTTGTCTACAATACAGTCATACACGTGCACGTACGAAGGTAGGAACACGTACAAGCAATGTCATATACGCTCACAAATTCACTTAAAACTTTCTCCTTCTCATATATTCTCGCAAATGCGTGCAAACATTCCCCTCGAAATGCAAAGCGATAAGCAAACCATATTTGATTTTCGAGTTGCAACAGAGACAAGGAAACTCGCATGTTTTCCGAACCTCGTGAATGAGCAGTGATGAAAGCAAACGTGTATTATGGATGAAACATCTATTCTTCCCTCCTCTTTTCCTCATCCCCCTACTTCCTTGTGTCAGGTTCCTGCTTCT
>NC_091575.1:18349675-18354675 GCF_042767895.1 Penaeus vannamei
TTAATTTTGCATCATAAGATGAATAACGAACGAGTTTCTTAAGAAATATGAGGACGACTTTCACATTATTTTCCAATCATAACAGCCTTGATGATAAGTTATGAAAATGGCAATAACAAGAATAATAATAGTAGGCCTATTAATAATAATACCATCATTACAGTATTTTGAAGAAAAAAATCATAATATAAATAATGGTAATAACAAAATCATCAATAGCAACGAAATCGACATTGACCATGACAATGGCAACGACAACGATAATGACAATGATGATAATGATTATCGCAATGGAAATGAAAATGGTTATGATAACGATAGTAATAGTAATCATAATCATAATCATAGTGATGATGACAATGACGATGAATAATTTAACGTCGACGACGACAATGGCGGCGTCGACAGCGATGACAATGACGATGAGGAATGGAGGAATGAAATCATATCAATAACAATAATGATAATAAATGCATATTAGGGAATGCACATCAGTCATTGCTATTATCTTTCGTTCCCTTCCCACCGTTCGTTATTATTATCCTTGCTTAGTTACCCATAATTTGCGTCGTGGATATGATGATGCGTCGACGGACTAACCTCGCCCCTTTATCATCCAGATCATTAAGTGAGGTTTCTCAGATCAAATTGATTATATTAGTAGAATAAAATAATACTGACTGCTGCTGAGTGTATATATATACGATACATACAAACACTCAATATCAGTCAGTATATATACACTCACGCACACGAATACAAATACATAAACATTTACCCATTCACATAAATATCATAAACTGAATCAAAACCCAGAACGGCAAACAAATTAAAAATCCATAAAAACAGATTTCATCGCAACCATAATTAGTACCACTGTCAACGTAATTATAAGCTTGCGCAGGCATACACCACGCCCTTCGGTGTTAATGAGGTACCGTGGTGGAGTAGGACGGGGGTGGGGGGGGGAGAGTTCGGAAAGGGTTATGGATAGAAGGAATAGGGTTTGGGGAAGAGCGAGGGGGGTGGGAGGAGAGGAAGGGAGGGAGTGAAGATGGGGAAAGGGAGGAGAAAGAATGGGGTTTGGGGAAGATTAGCTAGGGGGAGATGGGAAGGAGGGAGAGAAGAAGAGAGGAGAAGAGAGGAAAAGGGAGAGAGAGGAGAAGGGGTTTGGGGAAGAAGAGTGAGTGGGTAGAGGGGAAGGGAGGGGAGAGATAAGGAGAAGGGGAGGCAAAGGAATGGAGATTTGGGAAAGGGAGAGGAAAGAGAAGCAGGGAAGGAAAGAAGGAAAAGAGGAGCTGGGGAGAAGAGAAAATAGAAGAAGGAGACGGAAACAAAGAAGGATACGGGTGGGGAGGCATGGAATGGAGGAGAATACAAAAAGGGAAACCCGTTTAAAAAGAGAGAAAGAGAGAGAGAGGGAGAGAGAGAGAGAGAGGGAGAGAGAGAGAGAGAGAGAGAGAGAGAGAGAGAGAGAGAGAGAGAGAGAGAGAGAGAGAGAGAGACAGAATGAGAGAGAACAAGAAAGAAAGAGAACAAGAAAGAAAGAGAAAGAGAAAGAAAGAGAAAGAGAAAGAGAGAGAGGAGAGAGAGAGAGAAAGAGAGAGAGAGAGAGAGAGAGAGAGAGAGAGAGAGAGAGAGAGAGAGAGAGAGAGAGAGAGAGAGAGAGAGAGAGAGAGAGAGAGAGAAAGAGAGAGAAAGAGAGAAAGAGAGAAAGAGAGAAAGAGAGAGAGAGAGAGAGAGAGAGAGAGAGAGAGAGAGAGAGAGAGAGAGAGAGAGAGAGAGAGAGAGAGAGAGAGAGAGAATTTCCAAAGAGCTTCTATTCCATTATATCCGAACGATAAAAAAAACGAAAACCGTTCAAACTTCTTGGAGAATATTCCTTCACCTTTAACCTTTCCTGAGCAAGACTCTTCTCCCGTTTTCTTCAAAGACGCCGAAGAAGAAATGCAAATTAGAAGAAAAAAAAATCCAATAACTGAAGTGCTTTTCTATTCGTCGTATAAAGCAAAGGTTTCTTCTGATCGACATGTATTATACTAAGGGTGATAATAATAAGAAATAACAATAAAATAATTATAACAAAAAATGATAATAATGATTTCATAGCGATAATGAATTATAAACTATCACCTTTATCATCACCATTGTCAATATCATTATCATCATTATCATCATAACAATTACTATTATCATTATTCTAATTATCGTTATTATTATCATCCTCATTATTATCATTATCATTACTACTATTATCTTTACAATTATAATTACTATTATTTTCAATTCATCACGATCATTATCATCATAATCATCATTATTACTATTACTTCTATATGCTATTACGGTAATCATCACCATCACCATCAACAGCAGTATAATTATTATAAAAAATAACAGTAATAGTAGCAGTAATGATGATAAACTATATAAATTACGAATAAAGTGACCAAAACGCCCCAAAGGAGAGAAAGTGAAATATTAGTTTAAATGCGCACGACCTCGGATATTTATGACAGAAGATGCCTGGTTCGAGCGCCAAGGGAATGCACCTTTCTGACGTGACTTGACACGAGTTCGAGGTCCTGGAAAACCGATAGAAATTTTCATAATCCCAAACGCATTGATATGTGCATGAAGCTGTGTATATGCGTATGTTTTGACAAAGAAAATACACGCGTTTGTATATACAGAATTAAATAAATAAAATAGGATTAATGAAAAGGAATACCATGGTCACAAAACGTACGCCCATGTATATGAAAACCGTTGGGTACGTTTGGACATATTTTTGAACTCTTAGTGAATACAGAAAAGAGTGGCATGTACTTCAACATACGCTTGTTCATTCCAAGTTCACGCAAATATGTTTATAAATGTATAAAACCATTACAAGCAGGAAATGGATCTATATGACTACCCACACAGTACTAAAAAAAAATATAAAATACAAATACACGTGTATGTGTGTTCCTACAGTGTATGTACATAGGAGTTTATTCTACCCATGTATATACGTATGGGTGATTGGAAAAGTTTGTAGTATTTTTCCATGTGTACAATTTTGATGATAGATTTTTTATGATCCTAAATGCAAATATATATATTCTCTCTATACGCACAAATTGTATATTCATACGTTCGCTAATACAGTACACTCTCACTGGTGTACATGCACTCTGCAACCGTACATACAGACACATACACACGGCCTGCTATTCACATTTACGCACAGAACCACACAGCCGAAACTGAGCACTTCTCAATATTGATTATTATTGATAATTAATATCAGTACAAGATGTTATTGTTAAACTTAAATTATTCTAATCAAATATCGGTCGAAAGTATATTCCTTATCGCGTTGTTTTAGTGTTTTGGTTGGTAGGATGAATGGAGTTGCTTATGGTGAAAATGATGGTGACAGTGATGGTGATGATCGTGATGGCGATGGTGATAGTGATAGTGATGATGATGATGATGATGGCGAAAGAATAAGAAAAATGATATTAAGAAAAATAAAATGATATTAAGCATTATTTTCCTCATTAAGGACACGTATTCAGGAATGAGAAATGTCCTTTTAATCAAAATAATGCTTCTTTTAACCCTCAACGGAGCCCCTGCCCTGTGGAAGACACTATCAAAAGTCTTAGTAACAGCACCATTATAATTATCATCACTTTCTTATCTATCATTATCACCACCACCACAATGATGTCATTAAAAAATAGATGATAATGCTGATTAAAATAATACTAACGATAATGATAGTGATAGTGAATGATAATAGTAATGATAATTATAATAATAGTGGTAATGATAATAAGTGATAATCGTAATGATAATGAAAATAGTAAGGATGGTGATAATGATAGTGATAATGCTAATGACTGATAGCGATAGCGGTAACGATAACAATACCAATACCAATGATAAATACAATAATAATAATGATAACCCAAGCCTCCAGCCTCATGTCCCTTCATCCTCTGTCCCTTCCTTCCCTCCCCCACACACACTCCCCTTCTCTCCTTCTCCAACCTCTTTCTTATTCTCCCTCTTCTCGCCCCAATCTTTCCTGTTTTGCCTTCTCCCATTCTCCTTTTTTCCCGCTCCCCACTCTTCCTTTTTTCAGTCCTCTCCTACGCCCATCTTTCCGCCATCTCTCCCTATCCCTTTTATCTCCCTGCCCCACTCCCCACTTCCCCTGTCACTCTTTTCCCTTCCCCTCTTCCTTCCACATGTCTGTCTTCATCTCCCGTTTGGCCCCCTTTAACTTCTCCCCCTCCTCTCCTTCCTCTCGGCTCACTCTCTCTTCCATTCCTTTTCTTCCTCTGATTCTTACCCTTCCTCCTCCTCCTTCCTCCCTTTTCTTGCTTATTTCTCTCCTCCCATGACGTTCCCCTTGTACCATCCTTCTTCTAGCTCCCTCCCCACTAGCTCCGTCCGCCCCATTCCCCCTCCTTATCCAACTCCAAAGTTCTGCCCTCTTCTCCCCTCCATCTATGCCTTCGGTTTTCCCATTCTCCCTCCCTGCCACAACCCGAATCCCAGCTTCCTCACTCTTATTTCCCCCATTACACCCCTCCCTTCTAATTTTACTCCCGTTCTCTTCCCTCTCATCATCCTTTCCTTTTCTTTCCCACACCTCCCGACCCCATCGTCCCTCTCAACCCCCTCCCTCCTCCCTCATTCCCTTCCCCCGACCTCATTATCCCCCCTGACCCCACCTCGCTCTCCCTCAACCCCTTCCCCCGACCAATCCTCCCCTCTCCTCCCAACCCTTCTTCCCTCCCTATCCCTCCCATTCCTCCCCCAACACTTCCCCCGACCCCATCCTCCTTCCCTTCTCACGTCCCCCTCCCCTCCCCCTCCTCCCGCAACCCTTCCCTCTCTCTCCTAACCCTTGCCCCCCACCCCCCACCCCCCACCCCGTCGTCCTCATCCCTCCCCCCGAAGCCCCTCGCTAAGCACCCATATCCCTCAGTGTCGCCTCG
>NC_091575.1:18362175-18374675 GCF_042767895.1 Penaeus vannamei
CGCTCAATAACTCAAACGAAAACGCGCAAAAGCAAATATAAACAAATAAAACGGCAAAAACACTCCCGAATACAAGTAGATAACATACATAAGGACGTAACCACAAACACACACACCTACAAACGCCTAAACAAACACACAAATCCTCGCGGGTGTGCATATAAAACTTATTACATGCAGCGAACGGCATTCTTCTTAATTGCATCTGACAGTAACAAGTGATGTTATCATGGCCGGTTTTCCATGGATTAAAATGTTAATTGAAAAGACGCACTGAAAATAAAAGGAACGAAACAACGCAAATGTAAATAAAAACAGACAAGTGTAAAGAAAATAGTATTGTATATCTTTTTTGTTGAAAAGCTGAGAGAGAGAGAGAGAGAGAGAGAGAGAGAGAGAGAGAGAGAGAGAGAGAGAGAGAGAGAGAGAGAGAGAGAGAGAGAGAGAGAGAGAGAGAAAGAAGACTGAGAAATAGAGAGAAAGAGAGAGAGAGAGAACGGGAAACAGACAAAGACAGAGAGAAAGCGAGAGAGCGAGCTAGCAAACAGTCACAACTTAACAATTTCCCTCTGAACTTCGTGTAGCACAAAGGCACCAGCCCTGTTTCATCGTGGCACCAGTCTCCAGGGTGTAATACTCGGGTAGTAGCTACAAGAGTCCGTGTAAACAGTTAAGTCTTAATGTAAATAATTTCTTTTCACTCCTATTATCCATAATTTTCTCTGTGTCAAAGGTATGACCTACAAGCAACATTACCTTTTGATGTTTCAATTTACGTATTTGGAATATCTTTTATTCACATGTGTATTTTTTTCTTTTCTTCATTTACTTTTTTACATAAATCCATTTATTTATCTACTTTTTCATTTATTCATATGAATTACTCATCATACCATTACTATTTGTAATATTATCCTCATGATCAGTATTTGGTATTAACAATACATTATCTTTATTGTTAGCAGTAATATTTTTCAATAGTTACCATTAACATCATTATTGCTACCACAATATTAGTCAGATTTATCATACTTAAATAAACATCCTTAGATATATGAAGATGGACGAAAAGAAATAATAATAATAATGACCATATCATCAAATTATCATCAAATAATACAGTAAAAAGTATCAAATTCAAAAGAAAAAACGGAAACACGTGAATAACCACTTATCTAAATTGATAACTACCCAGCCTCTACCTCTAATTCTCATGAATCTTTAATCCATATTCAAATAAGTTGATTCATTGCAAAACCAGAATTCGAATCGAGTTGGCAGTGTATATGTGAAGCTCTAAATCCTTTGGCTTACGAATGTGCACCTGATACCATGTCTTGGGTGGAAATGTTGCTGGTCATACTGAGGCTGGGTGTGGTTCGAATATGTTTATCGAGATTTATCTTGAGTATGTGCATGTTAAAATGTTTTTATGTCATGTAGCTAGATAGATTTCTTTTTATTATCTCTTTCTCTCTTTCTTTCTTTCTTTCTCTCTCTCTCTCTCTCTCTCTCTCTCTCTCTCTCTCTCTCTCTCTATATATATATATATATATATATATATATATATATATATATATATATATATATATATATATATTTATTTATTTATATGAATATATGTATATGTGTATATGTATATATATATATATATATATATATATATATATATATATATATATATATATATATATATATATATACATACACATATATAATAATAATAATAATAATAATAATAATAATAATAATAATAATAGTCGAAGAAAAAACATTGCAAGTGAGCGTGTGCATGCGCGAGTGTGTGTGTGTGTGTGTGTGTGTGTGTGTGTGTGTGTGTGTGTGTGTGTGTGTGTGTGTGTGTGTGTGTGTGTGTGTGTGTGTGTGTGTGTGTGTGTTTCTGTAGGCTTCTCTATATATTGTTCTATTCACCTATATATTACTCACTTTTTCTTTTTCTGTGGCTCACCTGCAACGTCTTCTTCATCGATCATTTGTGTATTTTTGTAAGATACAAATGTTTCCCTCCTCCCTTTTCTGCTGAAAGGTAGCTTTTACAATACCCTCCAATATCAGACTTGTCAGTTTTTATATGTCTCACCCTCCCCCACTTAGGCAAACACTTACACGGTGTTCACACTTGTAGAGAACACCATCACTTCACCCCCCCCCTCCCCGTCCATTCTAATACAGTACAAAATCAGTTGCAGTTACTACAAGACAGATACTTCTCGTAATTAGCCAATTTGCATACGAATAAGAAAACACCAACTCCAATCAAATAAGTTACTGCGTTATTGCAGGTAAACGTTTCCACACAAACGTTAGCGGGGTTCAATAATTAAACGAATTTGGATGTGCAAATTATTAGTGACTGTTAATTGCATCTAATATGAACGAGCGGGATGCAAATTGTGGCTAATGAGTTTATTGGAAAACACATCGTTAGCAAGGACTGATTATGGACAACGATGACAATGACACAGCAACAGAAGTGTAAATTCATTTGGCTGCCAATGAGAACACAAAAATAATTATAATGATAAACTCAACGCAATTCTAATATGAAACATATGAAATATGATATTGCAACTAAAGGCATAACTCAAGATAGTTAATATAAACTTAAATTCAAAATATCAAAACTTAAGATACTCAACTTTCGACATTATATATAAACAATGGAATGGAAAAGCAATGGAAGTTGAAATGAACCGAGTTACATTTTCTTGTGTGGGGTGTATGTGATATTTTTAATTGAGGAAGAGAAAGAGAGAGAAAGAGAGAAAGAGAGAAAGAGAGAAAGAGAGAAAGAGAGAAAGAGAGAAAGAGAGAAAGAGAGAAAGAGAGAGAGAGAGAGAGAGAGAGAGAGAGAGAGAGAGAGAGAGAGAGAGAGAGAGAGAGAGAGAGAGAGAGAGGAGGGGGAGGGAGGAGGAGGAAGGATGGGAGAGAGAGAGGGAGGGAGGGAGGGGGAGAGAGAGAGAGAGAGAGAGAGAGAGAGAGAGAGAGAGAGAGAGAGAGAGAGAGAGAGAGAGAGAGAGAGAGAGAGGGAGAGAGAGAGAGAGAGAGAGAGAGAGAGAGGAGAGAGAGAGAGAGAGGGAGGGAGGGAGGGAGGGGAGGGAGGGAGGGAGGGGGAGGGAGAGAGAGGGAGAGGAGGGGAGGGAGGGGGAGGGGAAGGGAGGGAGGGAGGGAGGGAGGGAGAGGAGGGAGGGAGGGAGGGGGGGAGGAGGGAGGGAGGGAGGGAGGGAGGGAGAGAGAGAGAGAGAGAGAGAGAGAGAGAGAGAGAGAGAGAGAGAGAGAGAGAGAGAGAGAGAGAGAGAGAGATGGAAAGGGAAAAGTTGTTGAAGTGGTCTAACTGCATTACTCTTCGAACGAAACACATTGGCAAGGTCCGTCCATTATCGTTCACGTTCCCTTAAAGGTGATCCAAATCCAAAAAGGTTTTTAAATCCCCGTTTTACCCGATCACGCATGACTCATGACCTCGACGCAGACAAACTAACGTCTCTCTCTCTCTCTTTTTAAACTGATTTATGGATGATAATTCATCTGTTTCAACAAGGTTAATATGCTCGTTCAACAAAACACTATATTTGTACGTAAACTCTCTTTGAACCTGGGAGGGCTAGGCTCTGCAGATCTGGATCTGCTGTGGAAAGGCAGCGGCAGATTTGGTGACATAGTTCGTAACGGACGGTCGAGCTCAGAGTTGATGTAGATGATACTTTGTTTAATAGTTGCCTTGAAGAACACATTAAGGTTGGCGACGAGCGAGAAACGGCGCTGAAATCTGTCGAGATGGCTTTCAATTTTTCCGTAGATGATTTTCTCCGCTCTCTGGATAACGTAGAGTGAGTGACCTGGGGTAGGATTCTAGTCCTCCTCCCTAGGTGAGCAGGGTAAATTCCATCAGAAACCTCATTTGCGTCATATAAAATGATGAGTGCGTCCTGGCCGCGCCAGCCTCCAGGCTAGTACAGTGGTAACGTACCGTCCTCTCCTCCGAGGGGTCGGCGGTTCGCGCCCCGCCCAGGCGCGAGAAGTTGCAATTGTCGCTCGGAGGTTACTGCTGTGGCTGGGCACCACGGTGGGTAAGGACTAAGCTCTGTCGCGTCAGCACTAGCTGACACACGTTGATCGAGTCGACATTACTCGGCACAGGCCGGGCTCCCCTCAAAGCCCGGGCGGGGGCAGCTTCGCATATCGGACTTATCCTCATCCTTATCCTGGTCGGGCCACTCTAGAGAAAAGGACCGGGCGAACCTGAACTGACCGTCGAGTTCTTTGACACTTCACAGCACCGACAGTCTTCTTGAAGTCTTTACAGCCAGGGTTTTGACATGGTCGCCGAACGATAGCTTCTTGTTAAAATTAACCCCTAGGGTGTACAAGGAATAATTTTCTTATTCCTTGTGTGACTACATTGAGTAAACGCACATCCCTCTTATTTGCTGATATTGTGATTTGCCCTAATGTGCTTCAGTAGTTGATGAAATCAAGTGCGCGTTGTAATGTAATTGCTGCCGTCTGACACTCGGAACGGTTATACTATCTACATTAGCAACCTGTCTCAGGTACTGCGTCTAAGAGGTCATTTACGTAAATATTAAAAAAAATGGTCCAAGAATACTCCCTTGAGAAACACCTGCACGGATGGGATATCTTAAAGATTCTTAGCTATGCAGAGTAATCGCCAGGCTCAGTCTATTAGATACTTCTTTACAAGTTTTAGAACACCTTCAATACCGAAAGATTTCAGCTTGGCCGGCAGACCTTTGTGCTATGAGGAGTCGAATCCTCCTGCTATGTCCAAGGATACAGTTCTGGTATCTCGGTGTTTTTTTCCAGAGCATTGTTCTACATGTGGAATAAGATTAGCAGAAGGCTAGAGAAAAAAAAACGTAAAATCCGAATTGTATGTCCGACAATAATCTGTTGTGCTGCAGCTGCTTCTCTCTCTCTCTCTCTCTCTCTCTCTCTCTCTCTCTCTCTCTCTCTCTCTCTTCCTCTTTTTCCTCTCCTCCAAAAGAAAAAATCGCACTGGATCTACGGAGCATCTTCATCCCCGTCTGCGATTCGGTATCCCCCCCCCCCCCAACCTCGCGTCGGCAAGCGTTGCGTAAAGTGTTACAAAGGAGGGCGCAAGGGGAAAGGCATTCGAGGGGAGATGCGAGAAGTTGATTTGACAATCGCCGGCTTGAGGATGGAAGCTGCCTCATTCCGGGAAATCCTAGAGGCCGCGAAATTGGCTGCCTTAAGACGGATAACATTCTCGAATTCCCCACCTTCCCCCTCCCCCTCTGCCCCTCCTCTTTCTTCCTTCTCCAGCCCCTCTCCCTCCTTCTCCTCTTTTCGTCCCCTCTCCCCCCCCCCTCCCACCATTACCTGCTTTCTATCCTCCTTACTGTCCCTCCCCTCGCCTCCCAGCACACCTCTCTCTCACCTTACTTTTCCCCGTTTTTAATACGTTTTCCTTTTTCTTTCTTTCTATTTTTTCTTTCCGCTCATTGTTTCTTATGCTTTCCTTTTCAATCGTAAACATAAACACATACATTCGCAAAGGCACAAGCACACGCACAAACATTCAGAGAGAGAGAGAGAGAGAGAGAGAGAGAGAGAGAGAGAGAGAGAGAGAGAGAGAGAGAGAGAGAGAGAGAGAGAGAGAGAGAGAGAGAGAGAAAGAAAGAGAAGAGAAGAGGAAAGAGAGAGAGAGAGAGAGAAAGAGAAGAGAGAGAGAGAGTGCTAATGACATACAACCACATGAATGAAGGCAGTAGACGCAAACCTCAGAAAGCCAACGCAATCCGACTTACAAGAATAACTGCGTGGCACTGAATAGGTTTTTCATAAGAGGATTCACTTGCAGTGTATAACTAGATTCGGAAATTGTGCTTTAATCCGTCTGAACGCATTGCTTGTCCCTCGAAGAGTGTGTAAAACGGCGAGGTTTCCAAGAACGGGTGATAAAGAGGGCTCAGAATTAATCCTATGAAAAGAGTATATTTTCGTGCACATGCATTTTACTGTCAATTTAATATTTTTCCATTGTGATTTTATTAATGTTCATTCACATTCAGGCCCTTCTGTATTATTCACCTAAAGGATGAATCAGATTATCTTTGATCCAACCGGATGTTGACTCAATACATTTCGCGGTAAAATTATAAGAAAAACTAGATACGAGATATTACAACAATTAAACCACTTCTAGTGCCCTGAAGTGTTATTAATGTAACTGAGAGATGTGCATTATGCCGGATCTATTGGACAAGAAATTAATTCCTATAATTGTCTACCGATTATTATTTCTAAATCTCGAGATGTGATATTATATACTTAAAAGCAATAGAAAAAATAGCATGCGAATAAAACCTAGAATTCTGGAAAATCTATTAACTAAAAACAAATTATTACCAACTGATAATGATTCTTAATTTTCCAAGATAAGAAATAATTCGCCAATGTAAGATACCATTTTACACAAGAATTGTATGAATAATAGCATGTGGGCAAAATCTTAGCATAAAAAAACTATTCACTAAAATGCAATCACCTTGGTCATCTGTCAGCTTTTAAATAGGTTCCCCGTGAATTTCCCGGTGATGAAAGGATTCTACGAGCTATGTATATAATATAATATAATAATAATAATAAGCTACGATAATATAATATAATATAATATAATAAAATATAATATAATATAGTAATAATAAGCTACGAGATATGTATATAATATAATACAATATCAAGTGATTAGAAAATGGGAATGCACCAACTCATTGCATGCACTGTATATCTGAAGTTTGTCTATGGAATGATATATATGGAGGTAAATCGCGGACCTTTTTTTTTTTACAATAATGATAATAAATAATCATAATGAAAATAAATAAATAAATTCTTATGCTTTAGTACCATACTTCTAATACAAAAAATATGAATGTGTTTTGGCAGACAATTTGATAGCTGATTATTTACTTGTTCTCTCTTTATCGTGTACTGCAACGTATGTTTGTTTTCTTTCTTTATTATATTTACTTGAGATCACTGAAAAAATAAATAACAAAGGATTATCCTGGTTAGCTAAGGGAATCAGATTCTTAATCAAAGACAGTGAAGAAAGAGTATATAAATAAATGAATAATATAGGCTAGAAAGATGTACTTATCAATAAAATTACGATAGTAGGATTTGGGAGAATATTATCTGTTACTTATCTTTATATCAAAATGTAAATGACATATCATTTATTGAATGGCTCAATACAATCTTTTGCATAAAACCTAGCATTCAGAAAAAAATCTTATCACCATCCTCCTAATATCTCCTTATTTCCATAATTATTTTCGATATTGTAGTTACTCCCATCATCATTATTAGTCAAATCATTGCGCTTACGTTAAACTGCATAAATTTAAACAAGTTAATTAATCATCTGCTACGTAAATGCATTTAATCCTTATTGAAGCGCTTTAAACATGTCACGCTCATGTCTTTATATCAGCAAGATATTAATTGCTCTCAATTTCGAAAGCATTTACGAGAGCCCCGACCTAGACAGAATCTCAGGGATTATACAAATAAATCAAGTCATTATACAAATTGATGAAGTGATTATGCAAATTAACATGCATTGATTGATTATGCAAACCAATGGTTTCAGTGATCGGGAAATTCATCCGTCGATACATAAAAAGCTTGTTGTGTTAATTCGGCCATTTAATCATTATTTTTGTAACTATCATTATTGTTTTTAATATCATCATTATCACTGAAAACTCTTGTCATTATTGTAACTAGTATTAGCAATAGCATTATCGTTATTACTTTTTCAGAATCATTATCATTATGATCACTATCAATATCATTATCATTATGTCGACCATTATCAGTATCATCATCGTCACCATTGTCATTCTAAAATAAGTTTGGTGTGTGCCATGAAATACGCCAAGAACCCAAATTATGCACAAAGATTACGTTTTGCGTTCCCATTGTTTTTTATCACCATCATACTGCCACCGCTGCCATCACCATCCCCATCACCCTCATCATAATCATCATGTCCTTACTTATACCTTTTGAAAAAGCCACACATTTTTTCAAAATGCTTAAAAACGCCACAAAACTTTTTCCTTCAACCTCTTCTTATCTACTCCTTTTGATTAGTTCCCAAGCTTGAAATCGTCACGAAAAGTTATTTCAACACTTTAAAGAGGTCCACTGCGGGCCTCTAAAGCAAAGGTCTTACGAGTACTTTTACGGCTAAGGAGTTTTGTGCATGGATATTAAGAACATGCTGAGAGTTGCGAGCCATTCCTAACTTTGGAAGTAACTTTTTATGTAGGGACCGTTATGAAATGGTGGCACCAGTATATGAAAATTCTAAAAAGTAAGAGGGGGCAGAGAGAGAGAGAGAGAGAGAGAGAGAGAGAGAGAGAGAGAGAGAGAGAGAGAGAGAGAGAGAGAGAGAGAGAGAGAGAGAGAGAGAGAGGGAGAGAGGTAACAGAAAAAAGAAAGAGTATTGAAGATGAGAGAAGAAAGTGCAGAAGGAAAGTAGCTCAGAGGAAGAAATAAAGCAAGGGAGGTAGATAGAGAGAGAAAAAAAGGTGAATAAAAGCACACAGTTTCATGACCTACTTATGCTCTTCCTTCGTCTCCCTGTACACCTCCTACTCTTCTCCCTTCTTCACTCTCCGCCTGAACTTTCTTGGCGCGATCATCCTTAAGCCCCCCCCCCCCCCTTTCCCATTTCCTTTTTTGTCTGTCTGCCCCTCCTCTTTCCCTCTCTGTCTGTAAGTCTCTCTCTCTCTCTCTCCCTTCCTTTCTCTCTGTCTCCCTTCCTTTCTCTCTGTCTCCCTTTCTTTCTCTCTGTCTCCCTTCCTTTCTCTCTGTCCCTTCCTTTCTCTCTGTCTCCCTTCCTTTCTCTCTGTCTCTATCTATTTCCCCCTCTCTCTTTATTATTTTTATCTTTTTCTCTTACCTTTTCCCTTTCCCTTTCCCTCCCTCCCTCTCTCTCTCTCTGTCTCTCTCTCTCCACTTACCTATCTATACATCTGCCCGTCTATCTATTCATTTATCTATCTACATTTAACGTCTATTCATCGATCTAGATTTCTTCCTTACCGCCTCGCTTTTTCCTCTCCTGCCCACCTCAACTCGAGTCGCGATAGTAATCACATCACTAGTCACATGGAGTTTTAAAAATCTAAAAATATTGCATCGAAAGACCCCTTTTTTTCATTCATAAAATATATGAGCGACACCATCGTCTGGGGGAGACTTATGGAGACTCTCGTGAGTGTCACACATTACCAGAAGTGTCTCATGTATTGACACTACATTATTGCAAGTTGACGTGCCGTGCAAGCTGGACCGCATGACTTGAACTTGTAAATATGCACAAAGAAAGAAATAAAAAGAGAGAAAAACGGGGAAAGGGAAAATTAGAAAAAAATGGATTTTCACATTCATGTTACCGTTAGATTTTATATTGGTAGAGCATAGAAAAAATGAAAAAAAAAGAATATGGTATATTCCTTCACCTCTGTCGCCAGATAGTGTGTTGTATTGATAGAAAAAAGATAGAAAAGAATGGCAAAATAACCCTACGTTTTTGTAGCCATGGTATGTAAATGTTTGGCATGCATAACATTCACCTGCTTTTATGCATTACTATACATTCATTTTTACCCTTGCTTGTTCTCGAGATTCTCGAAAACCAAATGTACTAGCAATTCTTATATCATATTTGGTATAAAATTATGATAGGTTTAATATTCCATCGTTTTTATACACGATCATTTCTAGTGTTTTGTTAAAGTTTTCACTATATACTTTTCTTTTTGGTTCTGAGGATAACCTACATCTCCCGCCTTGCTACGTATTGTAGGTATACGGCATCCTTAACATCCATCTCGTTTTAAAATTTATTTTGTCTATTTTTTACTGCTGTAGTATTTACCTTTCTTTCTTGCCCTGAGGCTTCCCCAAACTTTTCTTGAGAGGTGATCTAGGCCTTGAGACACACTTGATCAATAACAGGGCCACAACCCACATCTTAAAGGCGTGTAACTGACCTTCTTCTCATGCCTTAAGATTCGGCCTAGAAGAATTTCGGGCGGAGAAAATTCTGGATGCTTATATGTTCAAGACATTGAGATGTTCTTTTTTATTTATTTTCTTTAAATTCTAACGCTAGGAGTATTCAAATTTCCATCATTCACCGTGTATTGAAGCTTCCTTTCGCATCTGCATTAAAGAAAAAAATATATACAGGAAGATCATTATACCACATCAAATTAAAAAAAAAACAAGCATGTATTTACTAGGATAAAAATTACCTAAAGCATGATTATTCAACCGATATCCAACAGTTATGCGATGTGAGGCACAGCACGCAAGGATCCACGCTTTCCCTAACGGTCGAGCGTGGCGCCAGAATCCTGCTGGCGCCAGACGGGGAGACGAGTGGGTGGAGCCAAAGGACGGAGGAGGCGGAGTCAAGGGCCCAGTAGGTGGAGCTTGTACGTTGTCTGCAAACTCGAGTAGGAAATTGTCTGAACTTTTTTGTATTTTCTAGTCCCCTTTGTGTGTGTGTGCGTTGTTTCAGCTTTCAGTTTTCAGGCAATATTTGGGGAGAGACAAAAGAGACGCGCCAAGAGATGCATTACACGACGGAGCGAGAGGAGGGGGAGGAGAAAGGAATCTGGCGCCAGGCGGAGGAATAAGGTTACCTCTGGCATTCTGCCGTGATTTTATAGGACTAAAATCAATACCAAGCCCCCCGAACACCCCTTACCCCCCCTTTTCACCCCACTCCCCCAGCAGGAGCAGACGTTCATTCCCCTCTGCCAGTTTAAGGAGGGGATTCAGACCCCCTTCCCCTCCACGCTTTTTCCCTCCTTCCTCTCCCCTCCCTTTTCCCCTCTCTGAACACCGGCATGCCTCGCTCTCGCAGCCACAGGGAGGGACATGCACTCGTGACCTCATTCTGAAGGCGGGGGAGGGGGGGGGGGTGCGACGGGGTTGTCCCCACGCCCAGTATCTTGCGCGTGTGGGGGCGGCGATATGTGTGTGTGTGTGTGTGTGTGTGTGTGTGTG
The DNA here is from genome assembly GCF_042767895.1 of Penaeus vannamei. Taxonomy (NCBI): domain Eukaryota; kingdom Metazoa; phylum Arthropoda; class Malacostraca; order Decapoda; family Penaeidae; genus Penaeus; species Penaeus vannamei. The sequence continues at coordinate 18,373,279 of NC_091575.1, forward strand.
TGTGTGTGTGTGTGTGTGTGTGTGTGTGTGTGTGTGTGTGTGTGTGTGCGCGCGCGTGCGTAAACATCAAAATTACCCCCAGCCTTAAAAAAAGCCCGGTCTTGACGGAGGGATGACTCTCCCGTAGGTCAAGCTTAATTGCCAACTCGAAAAAACGAATTACTTTACACGACATACATTTTAAATTGTTAATATGATTTTAAACATGGAAAATGAAATAATGAATGTCATGCGCCAATGGTTATCGTCTCTGCTTTCACGTTTCGGACCTTTTTCTTGTTGTTTTTTTCTGATTTGGCGCCATTCGACTTTCCGGACGATCAGAATGGATCGCCGTCCTGCGTTTTCAGGGCACCAGAATATAGTTTTATCAAAATTAGTTGAAGAACGCCGAGTCATTCAAGATAAGAGCTCAAGCCTCAGCCAGAATGAGAGGAGGAAAGCCTGGGAAGAACTAACCGCTTGCTTCAACGCCAGAAACCTAGCGACCTGTATATATACAGTATACATATATATACATATATATATATTTACATTATATAAATATATATATATTATATATACATATATGTACATATATATGTATATGTACATACATATATATACATATATTTATTTATTCACTTATAAACAAACACACACACATACACAAAGACATGGATGTGTATGTATGTGTTTGTCTTTCTCTCTCTCTCTCTCTCTCTCTCTCTCTATATATATATATATATATATATATATATATATATATATATATATATATATAGAGAGAGAGAGAGAGAGAGAGAGAGAGAGAGACAAACACACACACACATACACACCTATGTCTTTGTGTATGTGTGTGTTTGTTTATAAGTGAATAAATAAATATATGTATATATATGTATGTACATATACATATATATATATGTACATATATGTATATGTATATATATATATATATATATATATATATATATATATGAATATTTATATTTATATCTAATCTATATAGGTATGTGTATATGTATATATATAATATATAAATTAAATAATATTTATTTAATATATATATATATATATATATTATAATGAGTATATATTACAATATATAATATATATATATATATTATAATGTGTATATATTACTATATATAATATATATATATTATAATGTGTACATATTACTATATATAATATATATATATATATTATAATGTGTATATATTACTATATATAATATATATATATATTATAATGTGTACATATTACTATATATAATATATATATATATTATAATGTGTATATATTACACTATATATATATATATATATATATATATATATATATATAACAAATATTTAATATACATATATATTTATTATGTGTGTATATATACATATATATATATATATATATGT
>NC_091575.1:18384675-18389675 GCF_042767895.1 Penaeus vannamei
ATATATATATATATATAAATATATAAACATATAAAAATATAAATATATAAATAAATAAATATATATATATATATATATATATATATATATATATATATATATATATATATATATATATATATATATAACTGCTATCCCTTATTCATCCACTCCCGTCCCTTCCCGGCCCATCTCCCCGCGCCCGTCCATCAACGCCGCCCTCCTTACCGGCCTGAGCGCGCCGTGCGGGGACTACAGAGCCTCCTTTAAGACGAATGAGGGGCTTGCAAGACCCTCTAGGGAGGATATGTTTCCCCCCAAATTGAAACATAAATAAAAGTGTGTATAATAAAACAGGGTTTCGCCTGACCCTTCCTCATCTCTCTCAACCGTTTTTAAAGCCTGAGATTTCCATTCGTAACCCTATTGTATTCCCGTCGGTGGTGTTGTTGTCGCTGCTGTTCGAACACTTTGGTTGGGTGGTCACGTGACCTTACTCAAGCAGGTCGACGTAACCAAACCAATATGTCCTTTTTCTCTTCATCTTTTCCTTTCTTTTTCTTATCTTTTGTTTCTTTTTTCCCTTTCTTCTCTTCTTCCCATCTTTCTACTTGTTCCTTCTTCTCTTCTTCTTTCTTATTCCTTCGCCACGCCTTTGTACATATAAAGCCTTATTCAGAAAAAAAAACTTGCATAAATGTTTCACAAGACTGCAAGGCCCGTGTGCATTTAGTGACCGTGTTCTTACCCACACTCCTCCATGTATTTGCTACACGCTGCAACATACAAACATACCACTCTGATATGAAATGCAAATAGATGAAAATAAACATGTTGGAACGAAGAAAATAAATCGTACAAATTTATTACGAAACTTTACAGGGAATAACGACTTCAGCAGCGAACGCTTTGGCAATTCTATCATGATATATGGCATCCTACGTAAGTCTTGAGACATGATCAGCTGATTCTAGTTATTACGCTTCGTGGTTGAATAACTGACAGCGAGTCCGGATAACTGGTTGTTCAGAAGTGCATGAGAAAAGGAAATAGAAAGAGGAAAGAGAGAGCCGCTGAAAAAAATAAAAAGAAGAAAGAGAAGGACGGGAAGTGAATAGGAAGAGGAAAGAGATCCGAAGATAAATTAAAAATAGAGGAAAGAGAGAGCCGAGGAGAAATAAAAAGAGGAAAGAGAAAGCCGATGATAAATAAACAAAGAGGAAAGAGAGAGCCGACGATAAATAAAAAGAGGGAGGAGCGGCCGACGATAAATAAAAAGAGGAAAGAGAGAGCCGGAGCTACATAGAAAGAAGAAAGAAAAAATTAACTGAAAAGAGGAAAAGACGTGCATTGGAAATAAGAAAGGAAGAATTGAAAAAATCCACGAGGAAAACTGGAAAGAAAAGAAAATTAAACAGATGTAAGGAAAAAGAACTGAAAAATAAGAAAGAACAAAAAACGAAAAAGAGAGAACATGAGAGATGAAAGGAGATCTACATAAAAAAGAAAAAAAATGGAAAAGGGGAAAACGAATATCGGAAAGATGCAGACAAGAGCTGGTTATAAGAGAGAGAGAGAGAGAGAGATGGAGAGAGAGAGAGAGAGAGAGAGAGAGAGAGAGAGAGAGAGAGAGAGAGAGAGAGAGAGTGAAACTTGAAAGCGGAAAGGAAGAGTAAAAAAGGAGGGAGGTATGGAGATTAAGAAAGGGAGAAGGAAATAAAAAGAGCCTAGGAGAAAAGGGGAGGCGTGGGCTACTAGAAATCCAAAGACGAATAAATGAAATAAAACGTCTTGGAATAACGTAACAAGTAACAAAAACGGAACAAATAAAGCATTTACTTCACATTCAGAACAAGGGAATTTCAAACATCTAAAGACGAAGAAATTATGTGAAACATCTTAGTGTAAAGTAACAAGTAACAAAAAAGTAAAGAATAAAGCATTCACTTAATATCCAGAACAAGTGAATTTTAAGTATATTTCATTTATGTACTTGTTTTTCTTGTTTCATGATAAACCCAGCAAATTTCACAGCTTTGCTCTGGATTAACACCAGTTTTTATTTGAACAGCTGACTGATTATCACACTGAACAAATGATAAAGTGTATTACGCACGAGATAAAGAGCATTTTCAATAAATTTGCACCTTCGGCAAGAAGTACGTACCATGGAAAAAATTAAACTGGAAGTCAAAGCGAGATATTCTGAACCCTGAAAATCATAGAAGGTTGAAGGAAAATACACTAAAGCTTTGAAGTGAAAATAAGTCAGACTAATGGGACACAATAAAGGGAAAAGACATTTGTAAAAGCACTCTCCCGTATATGTTTTGTAATTCAGATTATTCTAAAACAGAGATATGACGAAAGGAGAAAACGACGTCTGTGCTTCGTTCAAGGAATTTGCATGTTGTCACAAGTTTTCGATTTTTCTTGAGACAATTCTCCTTCTAACGTCAGATTTTTCGGCCTGTCTTCAAGCTCTGTCATGGTACAGGAAGGTTCGGTTCCTTTCGTGTGGGAAGTCAAGTATAACGTGTACTTTGACGTGGGAAGTAAAGTATAACGTGTACTTTGTCTTTTATTTTCATTTTTTCTGATCTTTTTCATCCCTTATCCTGGTCTACAACTTTGATGTTACGCTCCAAAACCCAAACCGAACTATGCGCCGATTCTAAAAGAAATTATATAAGGCTTGATTTCCTTATATTTATCAATCAACGACAAATCATTAAAAGAATACCTTGAGCTATAAGTGTTTTGAAATATCTTGATCCCTTTCCTTCGTATTTTATTCCAAGCAGTTCTGGAGCGGCACTTCTAATCAGCAATCAAAATCGAGATATTATGCCCCTTAACCCTGAAGTCCGAAGGTCGAAAATCCTCATCAAGTGGGTTTGTTATCAACCTTAATGAATAGTGGCACAGTTTCCCTCTTGTGTGCCATGTCAGCGGGTCGTTTGATCTTTTTTCTTCTTTTCTTTTCTCTTTTGTCTGATGTATGCTTAGCGTATTTTTCTGGATTTACTAAGGGGCATGTGGCTTTGAGAGAGAGAGAGAGAGAGAGAGAGAGAGAGAGAGAGAGAGAGAGAGAGAGAGAGAGAGAGAGAGAGAGAGAGAGAGAGAGAGATGGCAATAACACTCCTGATAGTGACGATAATAAAATAAAAACAATAATACAACTGCTACTATTACTATTACTACTACTATTAATCTATTACTATAACCATCATTACGATAACAATAATAGCAGTGGTATTGACAATGATAATGAAAATGACAATGAAAATGATAACAATAATATCAATAATATTACTAATAGTGATGATGATAATAATACAAATAATAATAACAATCATCATTATTATTATTACCATTATCATCACCAATATCAATCTCATCATCATAATTAGTAATAATAGAAATTAAAAAATGATCAAACTCACACAAATCACTAAATAAAGCTTCCAAAAGGCAAAGCTGGAGGTCCGAGTCACGGTCAAGTTCGGAAATTTCGGAAGTATTTTCGATCAAGCGAGTGGAATGCTCATTCGGAGAGAGATGGTTGACGGGCGATGGGTGCCGGATCTTCATTTCCGAAGCTGTTTTTTTTTTTTCTTCTTCTTCTTTTTTTATATTTATCATTATTAATGTTGTTCATGTCCGAAACTGGGGTCTTCTTTTCATTCCTTTTTATATTTATCATTATAAAAGTTCATTTCCGAAGCTGGTGCCTCCTTTTCTTCAATTCTTTTTATATTCATTATTATCAACGTTATCATTTCCCAAGCTGTTTTTTTTTTCTTCTTCACTTCTTTTTTTATATCTATTATTATTAATGTTGTTCATTTCCGAAGCTGGGGGTCTTCTCTTTCTTCATTTCTTATTATTTACTTATTTTTTTTTTGTTTTGTTTTGTTCACTCGCTCGTTTTCTTTGTGCTTGTTTGTTGATTTATTGGGTTCTATTTTGTTTTTGTTTTCTTTTTTTCTTTATAACTTCCATTTTTTTTCTGTATCTTCTCATTCTTCTTTCTTCTGCTTTTCTACCACTTCTTAGTCTCTTTCCTTTTTTTCTTGTGTTTTCGTGTCATATCTTTTATGTTTTATCCAGCCTGTTTGTGTTTTTTATGTTTTCCTCTTCCAGCTTAATACAACACGATAAACAGCATTTTTGCGTTGGGAGAAATGTAATTGTAAATTGGGTAGATGCCTAAAATTCCTCTAGTCTCTCTTTTTCTCTTTTTCTCTTTTTCTCTTTCTCTCTCACTCCCTCTCTTTCTCTCTCACTCCCTCTCTTTCTCTCTCACTCCCTCTCTTTCTCTCTCACTCCCTCTCTTTCTCTCTCACTCCCTCTCTTTCTCTCTCACTCCCTCTCTTTCTCTCTCACTCCCTCTCTTTCTCTCTCACTCCCTCTCTTTCTCTCTCACTCCCTCTCTTTCTCTCTCACTCCCTCTCTTTCTCTCTCACTCCCTCTCTTTCTCTCTCACTCCCTCTCTCTTTCTCTCACTCCCTCTTTCTCTCTCAATCCCTCTTTCTCTCTCAATCCCTCTCTTTCTCTCTCCCTCACTCATTCCCTTTCTCTCTCCTACTCCCTCTCTTTCTCTCTCACACTTTCTCCCTTTCTCTCTCCCACTCCCTCCTTTTATCTCTCTCACTCCCTCTCTTTTTGTCTCTCACTCCCTCCCTTTCTCTCTCTCATTCCCTCCCTTTCTCTCTCTCACTCCCTCTCTTTCTCTCTCACTCCCTCTCTTTCTCTCTCACTCCCTCCCTTTCTCTCTCATTCCCTCTCTTTCTCTCTCACTCCCTCTCTTTCTCTCTCACTCCCTCTCTTTCTCTCTCACTCCCTCTCTTTCTCTCTCACTCCCTCTCTTTCTCTCTCACTCCCTCTCTTTCTCTCTCACTCCCTCTCTTTCTCTCTCACTCCCTCTCTTTCTCTCTCACTCCCTCTCTTTCTCTCTCACTCCCTCTCTTTCTCTCTCACTCCCTCTCTTTCTCTCTCACTCCCTCTCTTTCTCTCTC